>NC_056728.1:1666221586-1666361586 GCF_019279795.1 Protopterus annectens
AGCAGAGTAAAAATATGAGCAAACATCATGACATGCTGAGAAAATATGTACAGTTGAGAGGTATGCCCTCAGCCCTGGTCTAAACCCTTGCCCAGCCTATAGCCTGGCTCTAGCCTGCACTTAGAACTTACTTACCTGGAAAAAAAAAATCCTCGATTGCAGCATACCACTATTAAATTTCACTCAGACCTCCTGGGAATAATTCACTCACTCTGTCCATACCAGCTTGGGCTCAAAAAACTGCCAAAACAAACTCCTTCTCAAGCTCGGATCCACATCCACGACTCAGTCCACTTCTTTTAGTCTCTCCTTCAGCTCGATCAATGATAACGATGTCCCTCGGTTCTCCAGATGATATAACAAAGAACGCTATGACATCTCCGACTACTGCAACTTGACCATTAGCTCCACCATGCTGATTCTGTCTTGATATGCAGACTAAGTGAATGGACCTAATTGAGCACTTGAACCACACCAGGTCTGCCGCAGCTACTTCCACACAACTGAGGAAATGAAACAGGCCAGCTGCATGCAAAACAGACATAGTAAAGCAACATTCTGATTGGCTGAAACATCTACAGCCAGAGCAGACCTTGCTTTACCGTAAATGTCGGGTGTACTTGTTCCCAAATTGGGCACTCGAGAAAGTAAGCTGATTTCATCTTAAAAAAACGGGTGCCCCGGTTAATTCAGGATGATTGAGAGCTCTGCCTTGATTTGTGTATAGGAGATGTTTGACTTTAGGTACGTTACCTGGTATATGTATATAATTAGAGTGGGGTTGAGATTGTGTTTGGTTCTCAAGAAATACTCTTCATAGCTCTCAACCTTTTATCTCCAGCACCAGGCACACTTTTTAAATAACAAGCTTTATTTTCTGTAGCAAAAGATTTTGCAATTACAGTGATTATCAGTATTTGATGACAAGTTTTCCACCACCTTATCTCAAATTAATTTCAAGTTGTAGGAGGTACAGAGCAATTTTCTCTTATCTCAACTTAGTGACAGCCCTAAAAAAATAGTGACATTTGAGGGACATGATAATCTTTTGATTATTAAGAGCTAGTTTGTTATCTTATAACCACTTACAAAGTTGCATAAATCCTTTTGTAGAGCTTTTTGGACTGAGAAAGAGGTAATGCCAATGTTAAAATTGATATGTCACCTGCATAGATACATGATAAGCTGTTTCTGAGGAAGATCCTGAAGTTAATGAATGGTGGAAAAGAGAAATGGACATAATTTAGACTCCTGCATGGAAACCAGTAAACACCCATACTAGAAGATGCCAGCTGTACTGCCATTAAAATGTTTGATTGTTAAAATAGTTTTAAAACCATTTAATTTTACTTTTCTCAAAGACAGTTGTCTAGAGCTCATAGATTATGGGCTGACGTTCAAAAGTATCAAGTGCCATCATCTTATTGATAAAAGTAGTGCTTGTAAGACATCCATGTTTCGTATTTGAAAAAATAGTGCCAGTTCATAGGGTTCCCCTTCTCAAGACCGAATTCCTATAAACTCGAAATTCATAACCCAGAAGCCAGAATCTCGAGTTTACAGAAACTCGAAAATGTGAAGGGGAAATAAAAAAAAAAACACCTTTCTAAAGTTCCCCCCACACCCCCCTACTTAAATATTCCTACTCCGAGATCGCACTACAGCGAAGGAAAGGGAAATCTCCCGTTCCGTGCTATATGCATAAGTGCAAAATGGAAGATTTCCCAGTCCTCCACTATAGTGCGGTCACGCAGCTCTTAGATGACAGCTGCAAGGGTGCAGGGGGACCTAGCCCCCTGCAAAAATGTAACTGAACTTTTTTTTTCTAACCCTAAACTTCCCATTCACAATTTCGAGTGAATGGAAGTTCGAGATTCTGGTCTCGAGCTTATGCATTTCGAGCTTCCATTCATTCGATCTTGTGAAGGGGAACCGTTCATAGGCATGAAGTCCAGGAGACCATAAAAAGTGTAGCCCAATTGCCAAATTTCCAGATTGCCACAAAGCACTTTCTGGTTAAGTGACTTGCTCAAAGTCACACAGCAGGCAAATAAAGGCTGAGGGAGTCAAACCCTGTACATGAAGCAGCTTGTTAGTAACTTATCACCTTAATTCTCTGTGTTAACTTCCACTTGCATTATAGATATTGCCAAAGGTCTTATAGCCACTTCTAAATCCATGTTATAAATGGGGGAGTAGTGAGCCCATTTGTTTATATGTTCTTAAATATGACTCCAAACTTTTTTCAGAAATTTTAGTAGTCAGGCACATTTGTTGTTAGTAATTTGTGGTGCTTTAGAGTGACATTTTGAAATGAGTGATGCAGCATATTTAAAGGCAGGACAGATGCCAGTTGCAAGGGATAAAATAATTATACAGGCCTGAGGTTTGGCTAGAATTATGGCACCACTTTAAGGAAGGATGGGCTTAGTTTTACTCTTTTAGTGCATTTTTTCTTTCATGTTTTCTGAAAGTGTGATCCAGAAATGACATTATAAACAAACTGTCTTGTTGAGTAGAGAAGTTTGCTGTTGCTGGTTGGTTTCCAGAAAAGTTGTAGGATGTTACCAAGAGATGTTTGTTTTGTGATCATTGTTTTTACAGCATTTGCTGCTGTTGTAGTGGATGCTTTTTAGGCTTAGAAAATGTTGTTCATCTGAAAGCAAAGGTGCACCTATTCTTGCTCGGTAAACTCAAAAGGAGTAATTTTTCTGAGCTTTTCCTGGGAGCTTTATTACTCAAAGAGCACATAATATTTACAACTGTCTAAATTGATTTTTACAATATACAGTGAGGCAAAGCATGCTTATGTGATAGGAATGCACCTCTAAAAGTATCTATTTTATAGCTGTGTCAGCAGTTCAAAGTAATGTGTCCCTTTCTTATGGGTGTAGGCGCTGCATTTTGTGAGCTGAGTGTTTTAGATGATAGTGGTCAGATGACAGCTTTAGGTTTAAATACAATATATAAATTTATGGCTACATTCCACTCTGAATGAGAGTTCTATGAAGTCCAGAACTTATAGGTTCATAGGTTCATAGGTTTATACTAGGCTATCTGCCCTAAGGCATTTATAAGCCTAGCCCAAAGTTTTGTGGCTTACGCCACCCCTTAAAAAAAATACTGTGCCCATTAGTTTGTTGTGCCTCTGTCCAGCAGTGACACAGAGATGATTCCCGGGGTAAACCTACAATCTCCCATCCACAGGTCAAGATTTCTCTTGAACAGAGCCAGCGAGGTGCTCTGCCTCACATGGACCGGGATTTTATTCCACAGCATAAGGAGTCTCTGAGTGATAAATCTATCCCTCCAGCACGTCCTATTTATATCCGTGCTAAGGTTTAAGTCACTTGCTCTAGTGGTTTTGGTGGATTTGGATTTTTTGAGGTGGAGCATGTCCATTAATTCCGGGTTGGACATGCCCTTGTATGTCAGGCACATGTCACCTCTGAGCAGACGGTATGCGACTGAATAGAGCTGGAGTTTCTTCAGTCTGGCAGCATATGACAGATTTTGGAGTCCCTTTATCCTTTTGGTGAGGAACTTTTGGGGTCTCTCCAATTGCTGCAGATGTCGGGTGAGATACATCCCGAATGGAGCATTATATTCGATCATTGGTCTGATAAGTGAAGAGTACAGGGGAACAATGACCTCACTAGATCTGGATGTGAATCCCTTCATGATCAGGTGGGCAATGTAGAAGGTCTTTCTAACCACTTTAGCAACGTGAGTGTCAAAAGAAAGGCCATTGTCAACCTGGGTCCCCAGGTCCCTGATAACCTCTTCTGTGCTTAGTGGATTGCCACCTATATGGTAGCTTGGGGTTACCTTGTTTTTCCCGAAGGGTATGACTATACATTTTTTGCCGTTTAACTTCAGGCCATGGCTCTGGCACCAGCTATCTGTTTCCGTGAGTCCCTTCTGAAGGATATCCGTGTCCGATGCACTTTCCACTATGGCGCCCAGTTTGCAGTCGTCTGCAAACTTTTGTCAGCCAAAGTCCTCCCATGTTGGCCTGTACTTCTGAGAAGTAGATGCCGAACAATAGGGGGCCAAGGACCGAGCCCTGTGGGACACCACTTGTGACCGGCTTGGAGTCTGACATAGCGCCAGCAACTCTAACCCTGTGGGTTCTGTCCTTAAGCCAGTTTGCAACCCATCTTGTGACATATGGGTTTACATTTAAGCTGGTAAGTTTTTCTACAATACCCGAGTGGGGTATTGTGTCGAAAGCCTTTGCAATGTCAAGGTAGGCTGTATGGACTGCCTTTCCCTCATCAATGGCCTTGGTGACTGTTTCGAAGAAGTCGACCAAGTTCAAAAGGAAGTTCAAAAGGCATAATCTGCCCTTGACGAAGCCAAACTGGGTTGGGTCCAATGTCTGCAAGTCCCCTATATATTTGTTTATGAGCTCCATTATGATCCTCTCCATAGCATTGCAGACTAGACTTGTTAAGCTTATGGGGCGGTAATTACCAGGGTCCGTAGAGGCACCGCCTTTGTGGAGTGGGACCACAGTTGCCGTACGCCACTCCTTGGGCACTGTCTCTCTTATCTCTTTCTATAAGGTGTCTTTTTACTGTGTTTGTGAGTTAGGGAAACTTTTCACCCTTGAGTCTTCTTAGTCTAGCTGAGAATAACTTCTGTTGAGTAGAAGTTGGGTATTAGGGAAAATATGAAGAAGAATATTCATTGAATTGTTTTCCGTAGAGAGTAAGCTCCAGTCAGTAGAATGCAATTCCACTAGATAACATTTCCTTTGCTTTGAGGAATGATTTATCAATCATCTGTACTGAGGAGACATATGGCTACTTAAATTGCTGTTAATGGTACTGGGCAGTAATAAAATGTATTAGGCAGTATTAGTCAGACTAACAATCCCCTTCCAGGTGTGCTCACTGAATGTTCAAAGAGTAGAAGGTGTAAGCTACTTTAACTCCGTGCTTACTCTTTCTTGGGAATTACCATAGACTATAATTGCTTAACAAGCTTTCTAATGTAGTTAACATGTATTTACCTTTAAAATTCTTGTTTTCTTTCAGTAAGTAGGATCAGTAAGCTACCTAAAGTCGGTTGTAACTTTGATTTTCTTTAGGAACCCTCTTCTGAGTATGAACTCGCTTAGCAAGCTCTCAATTATATTAATATGTTTTCTACCTTATAAATATTTGTTTTTTCTTGTTCTTCTTTTTAAAATATGTTACTTATATTATCACTAAGCTGCTATAGAATAAGTAAATTCTAGTCTTAAATTGTACTGTACTTGTCGTTGCTGCTACCTGTTTAGTGTTTTATCTGTTTAGTGGAGCATATCTCCCCGGGCCTCTACTGAAAATGGACCTATATCCAGTTAGACTAGCCCGGTCAACAAATGTAAAATAAATAAAATAAATAGTTCAGTCTGATATATATATATATATATATATATATATATATATATATATATATATATATATATATATATATATATATTTTGTTTGTTTTAATGGTTAGTAATAAGACAACACTTTTATTTCTTAACCCTGGCTTTTTGCCTTTAAAGAAGTGTATGTTTTAAGAATATAATCAATAATGTAATCTATCAGGATAATGCCTTCCTTCAAGTATGATTCAGTCATTGTCACAATATCTGGTTATTGATTATAATTAGATCACTGCTACAGTAGCCTAAGGTATATGGGTTATATCCTTCCCAGGAAATCATAGCCAGCTAGATTCCAGTTCTTTAGGGCACCTTCCACATGCTCAGACCATTGACAGCTTGAATAATAAAGGGAGAAAATCAGCAGTCTTGGTGGCAAACCCTTCACAACTTTCCTCCCACCAAAGAGTGCTCATCTTATGGGCTTTCAAGGATCAGTGGCCAGCCAGCATATGTCCAGTACTAAGCAGATAAGTTCTCTTTGGGGAAAAACCTTTGACATTTGTTTTATTTTATCAAAAAAAAAAAAAAACACTTTAAACCCACTTTGAGAAAGTGCTATTTAACTTTTAACTAGGTTTAACTTTTTTGGGACTAGAACAAGACTATTTTTTTTTTCATTTAAATCTGTGTACTTCATTTTAATGTTTTGACAGTAAGGTTTTTAAGGAGTATAAGGAGTGAGGTGCATGGCAAAGAGAGAGGTGGCAAAGGCTAAGGATAAGGCATATGAAGAGTTGTATGAAAGGTTGGACACGAGGGAGAAAAGGACCTGGCTAGACAGAGGGACCGAGCTAGGAAAGATGTGCAGCAGATAAAGGTGATAAAGGATAATGAGGGAAACATACTCACAAACGAGGAGAGTGTGTTGAGGAGATGGAAAGAGTACTTTGAGGGGTTGATGAATGAAGAGAATGAGAGGGAGAGAAGGTTGGATGATGTGGGGATAGTGAATCATGAAGTACAATGGATTAGCAAGGAGGACGTAAGGATAGCCATGAAGAGGATGAAGATTGGAAAGGCTGTTGGTCCAGGTGACATATCTGTGGAAGCATGGAGGTGTTTAGGTGAAATGGCAGTGGAGATTTTAACCAGATTGTTTAATGAAATCTTGGAAAGTGAGAGGATGCCTAAGGAATGGAGAAAAAGTGTTTTGCTACCAATTTTTAAGAATAAGGGTGATGTGCAGAGCTGTAATATCTACAGAGGGATTAAATTGATCAGACACAGCATGAAGTTATAGGAAAGAGTAGTAGAAGCTAGGTTAAGAAGGGACGTGATGATTAGTGATCAGCAGTATGGTTTCATGCCAGGAATGAGCACTACAGATGCTATGTTTGCTCTGAGAGTGTTGATGGAGAAGTACAGAGAAAGTCAGAAGGAGTTGCATTGTGTTTTTGTAGACTTAGAGAAAGCATATGACAGGGTGCCTAGACAGGAGTTGTGGTATTGTATGAGGAAGTCGGAAGTGTCAGAGAAGTATGTAAGAGTGGTACAGGATATGTACGAGGGTAGTGTGACAGTGGTGAGGTCTACGGTGGGAGTGATGGATGCGTTTAAGGTGGAGGTGGGGTTACATCAAGGATCAGCTCTGAGCCCTTTATTTGCATTGGTGATGGACAGGTTGACAGATGAGATCAGACAGGAGACCCCGTGGACTATGATGTTTGCAGATGTCATTGTGATCTGTAGTAAGAGTAGGGAACAGGTGGAGGAGACCCTGGAGAAATGGAGATATGCTTTAGAGAGAAGAGGAATGCAGGTCAGCAGGACTAAGATAGAATATATGTGTGTGAATGAGAGGGAGGATAGAGGAATGGTGAGGATGCAAGGAGTAGAGGTGGTGAAGGTGGATGAGTTTAAATATTTGGGATCAATAGTTCAGAGTAATGGTGAGTGTGGAAGAGAGGTGAAGAAGAGAGAACAGGCAGGATGGAGTGGGTACAGAAGAGTGTCAGGAGTGATTTGTGACAGACAAGTACCAGTAAGAGTGAAAGGGAAGGTCTACAAGAGGGTAGTGAGACCAGCTATGTTATAAAGGGTTGGAGACAGTGGCATTGACAAAAAGGCAGGAGTTTGAGCTGGATGTGGCAGAGTTAAAGATGTTAAGATTTGCACTGGGTGTGACGAGGGTGGACAGGATTAGAAGTATATTAGAGGGTCAGCCAAGGTTGGAAGGTTTGGAGACAAAGCCAGAGAGGCAAGATTACATTGGTTTGAACATGTGCTGAGGAGGGATGCTGAGTATATTGGGAAAAAGATGCTAAGGATGAAGCTACCAGGTAACAGGAAAAGAGGAAGGCCTAAGATAAGGTTTATGGATGTGGTGAGAGAGGACATGCAGGTGGTTGGTGTGACAGAGCAAGATGCAGAGGACAGGAAGAAATGGAAACAGATGATCCGCTGTGGTGACCCCTAACGGGAACAGCCGAAAGAAGATGATGACAGTAAGTTTTCTTTTAAAGTAAGTTTACTTTACATTTTGTTCATAGCTAGAACAAGTGTGTCTTGTGCTTGTCACTGTGGGCATTTTTCATAAACATTGTTTATGGTACTTTCTTTTTACCGATGTTTGCTGACATTGTTAACTGTGTTTCAGGCTTCTTTTTCGGCTTAGCCATGGAACAGCTTATGGGTTCCGAAGTTCTTCCTTCCTTCCTGCAGACACAAGAAAAAGAAAATTATTAGACAGCCTTTGCCAATTCATTATGCTGTTTACTTGCACAGCCACAGATGGGTGACCTTGCAGTAGCCATTTCTCAGACCACTCATATTCTTCCCAGGTTTCCTCTGGTGTAATCCCTTCAGCCACCATGCACCATGGTTTAGACACATCCATCTTCTATAGGTATGGGGGAACCACTCTTGTCAGTCTCAGAAGAAGGACAGGGGAATGCTTCTCTGCGTGGCTGGACTAAGGTGCATGTTTCCCCAGGATGATGTCTCCAGCATGCACTGGTTGCTTCTTTGTATTTTCTTTGTAAAATGAAGCAGAAATTTGAACATTTATCTTATCTCTTACCCTGGATATGGAAGATTTACAGGAGTTATCTCAGTGCTTGGTTCAGGCTGTTAACCCTTCACATTGTAATTCATAGGTTCATAGGTGTGTCCTAGGCTAATGGCTGTGGAGCCTTTACAAGCCTAGGCCATAGGATTACCCTGGCATTGTGCCACCTGACATTAGTTCCCAGTGCAGCTGTCAAGTACAGCCACTGGAGTGATCCCCGGGGGTGAATTTTGTATTTCCCATCCACTCATCAAGATTTCTCTTGAAGAGGACCAGTAAGGTGTTCTGTTTGATATGTATGGGAAGTCTATTCCATAGCATGGGCAGTCTCTGGGTTATGAACCTGTCCCTCCAGCATGTTCTGTTGATTGTGGTAATGAGTTTGAGGTCTCTGGAGCGTGTGGTGTGGAGGGATTTGGATTTCTTTAGATGTGTCATTTCTAACAGAGCTGGGTCAGAAATGGCTTTGTAAGTCAAGCAGAGATTGCCTCTAAGTAGGCGATATGAGACATAGAATAGTTTGGAGCTTTTTGAGTCTGTCCATACAGGACAAGTGTTTAAGGCCTAGGATCATCTTTGTGAGGTATGTTTGCGGCCTCTACAGTTGTTGCAGGTGTCTAGTGAGGTACATACCAAATGGGGCATTGTACTCGATGATTGGCCTAATGAGGGAAGAGTAGAGGTAGACAATGACATCTTTCTTCCTGGATGCAAAACCCTTAGCAATGAGATGCGCCACATAAAAGGACTTTTTGACCTCCATGGCAATGTGGTGGTCAAAAGAGAGGTTGCTGTCAACCTGTGTTCCCAGATCTCTTATAATGCCTTCTGTGTTCAGCGGACTACCATCGATGTGGTAATTCATGGGCACTGAGTTTTTCCCAAAGGGGATGATGACACATTTTTTTGGCATTGAGCTTAAGGCCATTGTTCTGACACCAGTAGTTGGTTTCTTGGGGAGTTAATAATAGATCCCAACTTGCAATTGTCTGCGAACTTTGTCAGCCAGAGTCCCTTCATGTTGGCCTGGACTTCAGAGAAGTAGATACCAATCAAGAGAGGACCCAGGACCGAACCCTCTGGGACTCCACTTGTGACTGGTCGGCAGTCTGATTTGGAGTCAGCTACTTTCACACTGTGGGTTCTATCTGTGAGCCAGTTTGCAACCCACCTAGTGATATAGGGGCTGATGCCTAGCTTAGTGAGTTTTTCTATGATTCCTGAGTGAATGGTGAGAATAGTATCAAAGGCCTTGGCCAGATCAGGGTAGACTGTATGAACCACCTTGCCTTCATCCACAGCTCTGGTGACTTGACTCAAAGAAGTCGGCCAGGTTAAGCAGGCATGATCTACCCTTCACAAAACCAAACTGTGTGGGATCCAGGGTTTTGAAAATCCCTATAGCCTTGTTTATTAGATCCATGATGACGTGTTCCATAGCTTTGCATATCAGGCTCATCAGGCTAATGGGGCAATAGTTCTCCGGGTCTGTATTCGCTCCTGTTTTGTGGAGAGAGATGACTGTAGTAGTGCGCCATTCAGTAGGGACAAAGCCTGAGGTGAGGCTGTGATTGAACAGGGCACAAAGGTGTAGAACACAGCCTGGCATATTGTCAGGTTCCATAGAAGCTGTATTCTTGGCCTTGGACAGTGCTGTTTTAACCTGTGCAGTAGTAATACTGGGTGCCTGACAATCTACTGGTATTGTGATTGGTCCTTTGGGGGGTAAAGTTGGCACTGAATCTGTCGGCCAGTATATTGGCAATATCTGCTGGCTCGGTATAGGAGGTACCATTGTGCAATAGCTCAGAGCGAATCTGGGTATTGCCATGGAGATTCTTTACATAATTATAGAAGCCTTGTGGTTGTCTTTACTATTTGATGCTATTCTGTTTTCATAGGTAGCTTTAGAGGATTTGATGAGGGGATCTCAACTTTTTGTTGAGGCTGATAAGGGAGTTTTTCCAGTCTTGGGACATCACCTTATTCCGCATCAAATTCTTCCTTCTGTTGTAGAGTTTGTTTATAGCAGGGGACCACCAGATTGGCTTCCTTTTTTTGGAGGACAGCTTCTTGGTTCTATTGGGTTCGGCGAGATCCATGCATTTGTGTACAGTTGTATGATTCGGTGGTCATGCAACTATTTTCCATTTGCATGAGTGCTGTAAATTAGCCACCTCTGTTTTAGGAGCCCAAAGTTAGCTTTGGAGAAGTTTTTCATGGTGGTTACCTTTGCGGGAAGGAGGATGTGGATTTCCAAGGTGATTAGTTTGTGGTTAGATCTAACCAGGGAGGAGTTGACTATTGGTGTGGAGCAACGGTCACCCATGTTAGTAATGATCAGGTCAAGGATGTTGCTACCTCTAGTGGGAGTAAGAACGAGCTGGTCCAGGGCATTGGAATTGATGAATTCCAGGAAACATTGGGCAGGTGCATTGGTACATGAGTAGTTTTCCCAGTTAATGGAGGGGTAGTATGCCCAGTATGACAGTGTTAGGTTGGACCCTACTATTCTCCAGGGTGCTTAGGAATGTGGAGTGTGAGTCTTGGGACATGGTTGGGGACCTATAGCAGGCTATGACCTGAATCACTATCTTACCCAATGTTAGCTGTACCTGAAGTATCTCTAATGCGTTATGTTGGGCTACTAGTCTGGAGGTGTGCGCATCCTTTATAAATATGGAAACACCACCGCCTTTGGAGCTTCATTCCAAGTTCTGGGGCCAAAAGATGGGGAATGAGTTATAGCCTGGTAGTTCAGGGGTGCTTTCTGCTGCTTTGAACCAGGTCTATGTTACAGCACAAATGTCGATGTTCTCCATTTTAAGGAGTGCTTTGAGTGAGTGCATTTTGAGATTTAGACTCTAGCACTGAGCAGCATGACCCTCAGATTGCATTTGTTTGTAACAGTTATGGTGGTAATTTGATCTTTGGAACACAGCCTAAAAAAGGTACTGTAGGGTTGGCAAGAACCGTGGCCAGTATCCAGAAGCCCAGGGGTGACAGATGCAGGCCATCTCTGGCAAAACATCGAGGTCTGTCAATCATGTCATCCTAGGCAGACAGATATTAGATCCCCTTGAAAAGACACCAGAAACTTAGCCAATTGTTGAAATCAATAATTTTCTGCTTGTACTGTGGTATCATTCTGGGTGATGATAGGATGCTGCTCAGGGCTAGGGTCATACTCGCCTAAGCTACATAATCCGAGAGCTCCTCCATGTCTCTTCATGTAATGCAGAGAGGTATGTCTCAGGTCATTCACACCCACATGTACAGTGACAGTCATATTTGTAGCTGTTGTTGAGGGACCTGAGTACATGCTTTATGTGGCGGATCCTGGCACCTAATAGGCAGCTGACTGTTACTTTCTCCTTATTTACCCTAGTGAGTGGGACATCAGTGTGCCTCACTATCGAGTCACCTATGACTAGTGTGTTGGGCATGCTGTTTTGCCTTATGGGCTTTGGTTGAGTGGCACATTGTTTAGGAGAGTTATGTGTCTCGTGATTAGTGTTGTGTTGTGGGGTCGAGTGCATTTCTGCCTTGGAGGCTTCTACTGTTTGGGTAGATTTTTATTGAGAGCCTCTGCGAAGGTGGGTGTGTGATTTGTGTTTTTATGTGAAGGCAGTGCTGGTGTGTGTTCTGGAGGGCTATGTGTTCCATGTGGTGTGGTGCAAGTGTTGACATTCTTCTCTTGACCAGCTATTCTGGTCTTGGTGGAGAGCGCGTGGCTTCCAATTTGGATATATAATTACATCTCTCGCAAGTCTGAGTGTTGGGAGGTAAGAGGAGACGGTTGTCAGTGTACATGAGGCACTTGCCACTTTACCTCAGGATGCCCAATTTTACCAGGTTAATAGGAGAAAGTACAGGGAAATGACCTTTAGACATGCCTGAAGGGGTGGGCATTAATAATAAGTACTAGAGCTGTTTACTTGTAGAATGTTTAGTGCTGGTAGCACATTTGTGTGCTATAATAATTGCTACAATAAGTCTGGTAAAGTGTTGACGAATAAGTTAGTAAAAATGCAGGAGAGGAGAGAACTAGCAGATCTAAGGGATCTTGATTGCAGCTTTTGATAGCAAGATAATTTTTTTTAAAGTTAGTTTTTATAGTGTTAGGTATAATGGCTCTTTCAGCTGAGGATACACAGACTGCTGGTGCTGTTTGGGAAAAGATTTATGCAGATGTTGAGGATAATGGTGCTGTTGTGTTAAGTAGAATGTTCAAAGAACACCATCATACTTTGAGCTACTTTAAAAATTCTACACAGCTGCAGTCTGTTGCTGAGACTGCTTCTGCTGAGGAGATTGCAGCCCTGGCTGAGGTTCAAGCCCATGGGAAGAAAGTTTTCTCAGCCTTGAATGATATGGTGCCACATTTAAACAATGTGGATGCTTTAAAAGAAACTATTGCTCCATTAGCAAAGAAGCATGCTACAGAGCTTAAAGTAGATGTGAAGGACTTTGGGATAATATTTTTGTTTGGAACTTTGTGGACTCAATTCGCTATCCTCCTCTTGGTATTTTTTATTTTTATTTACTTGGAAAAATTGAAGAGCAGACTTTTTGGCACCGCTCAGAAGCTTGCAAACAGTCCTGGATACAGGAAATCTTTATCTGGACTAGATTAGTTACAGGAAAGGTGGAAAATAAGCTCAAACATGGGCTTTTAAATAAAAAAACGTATTTATCAGGCACTGTGAGGCATACAATTTTAGTACAACCATGCAGATTAGTTTATAGCTATATAATACAGTAAAACGTATGCAGCAGACAATAAAAAGTGCTATAAATACTAGAATAATCAATAACTAGTAAAAATAAGCAAAAAAAAAAAAAACCCAGGATACTTATTGTATATATCACAGATCAGAGTTTTGGTCAGTGCCCCTCCTCCGTTTAGCTCTGTGTGAAATGGCAGAAATACTCGCAAGGTAACTTTTTAAGTAACTGAAGGTTGAAACCTGAAACAACTTTAAAAAAAAAAGCTCAAAAGAACCAATGAGGTGCTTACTCCAAGCCTAGACCAGGCAACTCTAACCAGTCAATGACCATAAACACTACACTCTCACTGAAGTGGAAAATGGCTTTTGCTAAACTAAGATGGCCTGGAAAATGTGCTTAGAACACACAGTCTCTGCAAACAAACATCTAGGCCCAGAAACACAATCCTGAATATGGACAATGCTACAGCTACTACCTACACCATTTTAGGCAGAAAACACTACATAAATGTTTATCACAGCAGAAAAACAGCAGTGAGACACTAAATGAAAGTTTTAAACAGATAATGGAGCAAAGAGACATTAGAGAATGCTTTTATCTGCAAACAAATCAGTTATATGATACATTCCTTGGCAGGAAATCAGAACAAATAGATGTTTAACAAATGGAGAAAAATTCCAGTTAATACCTTACACACAGTGAAACTAGCTAGAAAAGATTTACAAACAGTGTGACAGTAAAAACCTTATCAGGCCCTGTGAGGCAGACAATTTTAGTACAACTGTGCTATAGCTATAAAATACAGTTAAAAGTATGCAGCAGACAATAAAAGGTGCTATAAATAGAGTACAGTTGTGGACACTTACCATAAATGTAGATGTTCAAGTGTATTCACTGTTGCAATCATCACATTTGGGTTATCTGCTTGCAGTAGCCCTCAGTCAGCCTGATTAACAAAGTCTTCGGTCCGGCGTCGGTTGCTGTCTCTTCTTCCGTGACGTCAGGTAGTCAAGGGTATAAAACATGCAGCCGACACCATTACATCAGTTTTTCTTGCCCCAGATGTCAGGTGCCCCCTAATGTGAAGCAATTAAATATATAAATATACAAGGATATACCTCCAACAAAAAAGCAAATACACCAACAAGTTTGTGAGCATAGTAAAAGAAAGTAGAGGTATAGCCAAAAGAAGTCAGGGGGCTGGAGAGAGGGTAACCATGTCTGCAACAGTGAATACACTCGAACATCTACATTTATGGTAAGTGTACACAACTGTACTATGTTCTTCATGTTTCACTGTTGCAGTCATCACATTTGGGTAGATTCCCAAAGCTAAGATTGGGGGGAAGAATTTAGATAGCATTAGGACCAGCTATAAGGCCCTGCAAGACTGCAGTGGCAAAGCCAGCTCAGGATTTAGAGAAAATTGGCAAATGATAATGCTTGGTGAAAGTATGTACAGAACTCCAGGTAGCAGCTTTTAGGATGTCCCTGGTAACGATGCCTCTGAGAAAGGCTATAGAGGTAGATGCAACCCTTGAGTGGGGTCTGATCCCCTGTGGGATAGGTTTTCCATGGTGCTTATAACAGAAATGAATGCAATGGCCTATCCATTAAGAAATGGTTTGCTTTGAAATAGCATTCCCCTTTGCCCCTGCAGCAAATGCCACCAGCAGTTGTTCAGATTTCCTTTGAGGTTTGGTCCTGTTCAAGTAGAATCTAAGTTGTCTGTGCACATCTAAGGAGTGCAGTATCCATTCCCCTTTGTTCTGTGGATTAGGAAAGAATGTTGGCAAATGAATCGACTGACTAAGAGCCACACTGGATACCACCTTGGGCATGAAGGATGGATTGGTTCTGAGGGACACCCTGTCCACATGAAAGATGATGAAAGGCTCCACTGCCATAAGGGCCTGTAATTCAGATACCTTTCTTGCTGAAGTGATTGCTAAAAAGAAAGCTGTTTTCCAAGAAAGAAATTTTAAATCTGCAGTAGCAGCTGGCTCGAAAGGAGGAAGAGTGAGTTTCTCCAAGACAAAGTTAAGGTCCCAGGCTGGGGTTGGAGCTCTCCTGGGTAGTCTTAAATGTTTGTCCCCTCTGAGGAACTGCTTGAGCAGTGGATGAGAGAAGAGGGGAGGTTCTGTGTTATAATGAGCTGAAATGGCTGAGATGTGAATTTTGATGGAGGAAAAAGACAAGCCCTTGTGAAGCATCTCAGTTAAGTATTGTAAAATCTGAGGTAAATTGGGTGCTGCTGTGCTCATCCCTTGAGACTGGTTCCAGGCACAGAATCTTTTTCCATTTTTTAGCATAAGATTTTCTAGTACTAGGCCTCCTTGCCTCTAAAATGATATCCATCACTGGTTTACTGAGGGATGGTAAAGGAGAGATTAGGTAATTAGCCAAACTGCTAGGTTCAGTGTTGGAAGCTGAGGGTGCAGAATCTGGTTCTCCTGCTTTGACAACAGGGAAGGAGTCTGAGGCAGGTGCCATGGGGCCAACCATGACACACTGCGCAAGAGGGGATACCAGTGTTGGCGTGGCCAGTCTGGTGCAATCAAAATCGTCCTTGGTTTGTCCTGTTTGATCTTCAGTAGTACTTTGGAGAGCAAAGGCAGAAGGGGGAAGGCATAGACTGATGGTTTTTCCAACTGAAGGACAGAACATCCACTTTCCAAGCTTGTTTGTGGGGAGTCCTTGTGCAAAATTTGTCCAATTGGTAGTTTTGGGGGGAAGCAAACAGGTCTATATCTGGGCTCCCCCATTTGCTTGTCAACATGTTGAAAATCATTGGTTCCAGTTTCCACTCGTGTGGGTCCATGAGGTTTCTGCTTAGTCCGTCTGCTAGTGTATTTAATTTCTGTGTCAGGAAATGAGCTTGTAGATGCACTTGGTAGCTCAAGGCTGTGTTCCACAGAGCCATGGCTAGTCTGCAGAGGGGGTAAGAATAGGTACCCCCCTGCTTGTTTATGTACCACATAACAGTGGTGTTGTCCGTCTTTACCATTAGTTGTCCTGGAAGATTGTGGTCCTTGAAGGCTGTCAGATCATTCTGTACAGCTAACATTTCTTTTTGATTGATATGCAGGTGCATTTGACTTAGGTTCCATTTGCCCTGAATGCACTTCCCTGCCAGGTGAGCCCCCCATGCATAGTCTGATGTGTCTGCTGTTAGGGTTTAGGCGGCAGGGGGTAGTGTGAATGGGAGTCCCTTGTTTTGGTGGCAGGCCTCTGCCCACCAAAGGAACTCTAGGCATAGGCAAGGTATGATAGGGATCATTGCTTCTAGATCCTGAGAATGTTGACACCATAGGCTTTTTAGATACCATTGTAGTTTCCTCATATGCAGTCATGCATATGGAATTAGAAGAATGCAGGAGGCCATGAACCCCAAGGCTTGCAGTATTTGCCTTGCAGATAGCACGGCTTTTGTGGCCACTTGTTTGAAGTAGGTTGTCAAATGAATTTGTTTCTCTGGCGTGAGGAAAGCCATCTGGGAAGTTGTATTCAAACTTGCTTCCAGGAATATAATTTGTTGACAGGGTACCAGGTGTGATTTATTTTCATTTATGGTGTACCCCAGACAAGTTAGCACCCTTTGTACAAAGGCCAGATGACTCAAAAGTATGTCCTGGCTTTCTGCCTGAATTAGACAATCATCCAGGTATGGGTATATTTGAATATTTAATTGCCTGCAAAATGCAATAACTACAGCTAGGCACTTTGTGAATACCCTGGGTGCAGTAGATAAGCCAAAGGGCAGTGCAGAGAACTGATAATGCGTGTAGCCTGCTTTGAAGCATAGGAATCTTCTGCAAGATTCCCTGATTGGGATGTGCAGGTGTGCTTCTTTTAAATCTAGTGTTGCCAACCAGGCATCTTTGCCTAGCATAGGAAGCAACTGGTGAAGAGTCAGCATCTTGAATTTTGGAATCACCAAAAAGGTGTTTAGAGTAGACAGGTCCAGGATAGGACGCCATGAATTGTCTTTTCTGGGTACCAGGAAAAGTCCCGAGTAGAAACCTTGTCCCTTTTCCTCTTCTGGTACCAACTAAATAGCCCCCATGCTTAAGAGAGAGAGTATTTGCTTTTGGGCCTCCGCCACTGATTTGGGGGTAGATCTGGCCACCCGCTTGGTGTTGACAACGTGTGGAAGTGAAATCTGTATCCCTGGGACACAATATTTAAAACCCATTTGTCCTGGGTAATGAGTTCTCAGTTCTTTGCATGAAGAGCAATCTTTCCCCCCAAAGGGGCAGTCAGTTGATAAGTGCTTGGAAGTTTTAAAAAGAAGTCATTGAGACAGTTTACCATAGGGGGAGTTTTATTGATCCCAGATTTGGAAGTGGAGGCCCCTCACTGCTTAGTCCTGTGTGTACCCTGTGACTGCAGCCTGGGAGCTCTGCCGGATCTGGATTTGGACTGATAAGGTCTGGAAGAGGCAGGAAAGAACCAGTTCTTGGAAGGCCAATGCCTACTAAATCTTGGAGGTTGTACTTGTAAAAAATCTTTAACAGTTTGCATAGATTTAGCTTTTTCTTCCATCTTTTTAAGAGCTTCTTCTGCATTGTTGCCAAACAGGCGGTCCTGGTTTAGGGGAGCATTCAGTAATTTTGCTTTAACATGATCTGGTAGGAATTACTCCTTAAGCCAAGCATGCCTTCTAAATACAGACCCAGTTACAGCAGCCCTGCAAGATGCCTCTAGAGAATCAAAACCACATTGCAAAGTATGTTTTCCAATTTGTTCAGCTGAATGCAATAAATCCTGTAAATCCTTATTTTCAGCACAATCAGGAATCAACATAATTTTCTGTTTAAGCAATCCAGTAATATGCTGCTAATACTTTAACATATGAAACTGGCAGTTTAAGGCCCTAATGGCCAAAGTTGCAGAAGTGTATAGCTTCTTACCCCATCTATCCAGCGCCCTGGAGTCTCTATCAGAGGGGGTAGGATTTTTGGCAGTAGTAGCTTTAATGCCCTTGGGCCCCTGTGAAATGGTCTCAGGATCCACAGTAGGATTTTTGAAAAGGAACTTGTGAGAGTCAGGGACCCTGTAATATCTATCAGGTTTTCTGGGAGCAGGAGGTAAAGAGTCAGGGGCCAAGCTAGATTCTGCAAATGCATCAACAATGTCTAGTACAGGAGGTATGGCTAAAGGCCTGTGCTGGGGCAGGAGTAAGAAATCCCTAAGCCTCTTTTTAGAATCAGAGAAATCCTGACTTTCCCAACAAAAATGCTCCCCGAGAGTATGCAATGTTTCACCAAAAGAGAAATCCTCTGGGGGGGAAGCAGAGGGAATAGAGTCCTCAGCATCAGAATCCTCATAGGTAGATAAGGGTAAATCCTGGTCATCAGAGGAAACAGAACATTCAGAATCCTGGTCAGAAGTATCATAAACAAACTCAGTCTTAGGTCTCTTAGAGGGGGAAGGGTGGCTTCCCCTGATTAATAAGGTCTTCAGCCATTCTTATCATTTGTTTTTTAGGCATAGAGGCCTGAGCATGCAGTCTGGGTGTCAGTTTTCTAAGCATGGTTCGAGATTTAGGCCTTAAAGAAGAAGATTGCGTCGGTTTAATTTGCAAGTCAGTAGGCCTGAATAGACCCTCAGAAGCCGGTGCCTGCACAGCGGCTCCGGACCCATCCAAGGCAGAGACATTCGCAGGTTCCACAGTTGAAGCATCTCGCGGCATACCAGACTCCGAATGGGTCTCAGTAGAGGCCTGCGAATCAGAAGTAGTGGGTATCAGGGGCTGCGAAAGCACCTCACTGAGTGCTGGTGAACTGGCGACTGGCTTAGGAGAAGTGTCATCGGCAGCTTTGGACCTAGACGGCCTGTCTCTTTCTTTATCTTTGCATTTTTTCAGAATGTCGGTAGTCGGATGGCTGGTTGAAGACATATCAGGATAATTGAACCGAGCACCAAAATATTTAGAAATGTAAATATACCGATGACAGATGAGGTACGTTGTGGTCAGGGCCTAGGCAAGGAATACAGTACAAATGAAAATCTTTATGAGGTATTTGCTTTCCACAAGTAATGCAATTATTTACTTTTACTGACATTGGTTAAGAGCAAGAAAAAGTTTCCCCAACAGGGTACTTAGCTTTTAGTTGAAGACTTCAGTTCTGAAACTCGAAAACGAAAATTTCAGGAATCGGCCGACTGGCACTTGCGAACTGCTTCTGCTTCAGGCACCACACGGTAAGAAAGACTGATGTAATGGCGTCAGCTGCATGTTTTATACCCCTGATGACCTGACGTCATGGAAGAAGAGACAGCAACCGATGCAGGACCCAAGACATTGTTAATCAGGCCGACTGAGAGCTACTGCAAGCAAATAACCCAAATGTGATGACTGCAACAGTGAAACATGAAGAACATCTAGAATAAGCAATAACTAGTAAAATAAGCAAAAAAATAACCCAGGATACTTATTGTTATATATCACAGATCAGAGTTGTGGTCAGTGCCCCTATTCTGTTTAGCTTCTGGTAAGAGAAAAAGAAATTATGTTTCTGAAGATTCCCAGTGTGAGAAACAGGGAATGGAACAGAAGGGAATAAATTCTGTTATTTCTCCTTGGGCAACTGATTCTAATATTGATGAGAGTTTTTCTTATTTTCCGTCTGCAAAATTCTCCTTTTCTAAAACCATTTCTAGAATGAATCAGCTGGAAGTTCCACAGCCTATTGTTGTTTCTTTTATTCTACCAACTTTGAAGGGTGTTTTATTACACCCTGCAGCACACCTGAATTGACAGTCAGTCTTCAGCCCCTAAGAAGGCAGATAGGTTATATAAGGTCCTCGATGTTACAAATATCTTTATTCTAATCCCAGATATGACCCTGCAGTGATTTCACTATCAAATCCTTCTTCAGCAAAATATTTAGTAAATGTTAGTCCTTCTCCCCCTGAAAGGGATAGGAAAACTTTTGCTATATTTGGGAAAATATTGTATTCTTCTGCTTCTCTTATTTTCAGGATTCTTAATGGTCAAGCTTATGTTATAATTCTTTTGCCTACACATTTTAAGAATTTGTGGAGCATAACTGCTACTTTTTCTTTATCTCAGGGTAAATCTTCAGACTTTCTTATTGCTTGTGTTTCTTACACAACCATTCTTTGAAGTGACCTTATGACTCAGCTGATGCCACTTCTAGAGCAGCACTTACCAAGTCTTTTATGAGAAGATTTGCATAGTTACATTTTCAAAATTTGCCTTAAGATGTAAAAGCCGACATTTTGAATTCTCCCCATAGATAGGGAGGTTTTATTTGGACCATCTGCTTAGGTCCTTAAAAATGTGGTGAGAGAGGAAAATTGATGCAAGGAGTGACTCAGATTTTTCAGCCTTCCTTCTCCAAGTTTGTTAAAGGTTTCATCCCTAATTCATGATCCTTTAAAAAAAATAAATAAATAAGCAGACTCAGCAATCTCCAGGCAAGCTAATGTTAAAAAACAATGACAAGAAGACTCAAAAACAAAGTTGGAATGACTATCTTTAAAATGCAATTCCCCACCATGGCAGCCCTTTAATTGCTCCCTAAAATCTGATTCTCCATTTCCCTCGTTGGCAAAAGATAGTTTCAGACAAATGGATATGAGAGTTATCCATCGGGGTATAGATGGCTGTGAGAGTCCCTATCTCCTTTTCAGGGGATTCCTTCTCATCCACCAGATTAAACATATTTATTTGTTGGCTCAAAAGTGTAATAGAACATTTTCTTCTAGTCTCTTGCAGGGAAATGTTTTTATTCAAGAATATTTTTGATACCAAAGAAAGAAGCTTCAAGGAGACCAGCTCTAGATCTTTCCTTTCTTAATCATTTTATGAAAGTTCCTAAGTTCAAAATGTTCTCCTTTCACAACCTGTTACCTTTCATCACCCTTTCATTTTTTTTTTTTTTTGGTAACTTTTGATTTAAAGGATGCTTATCATCACAGTCCAAGAGCTACATATTTAAAGTGTTTCTTAAGATTTTTCTGTGTTTGGATTACACTTTCAGTTCTCGTTCTCTGCACTAATGTTTGGGTTATCCACTGCTCCAAGAGTGTTTATAAAGGGTCTAGCTCCTGTAATAGCCTATTGCAGACTACAAGGTATTCACATTTTCCTTATTTAGATATCCTGGTTATCTCTGCAGAGTCTTTTTCAAAGTGTCAGGGTTCTCTCACTTGGGTAAGAGATCTCCTTCTCACACTGGATTTTCAGGAAACCATTCATAAATCATGTCTAATTCCATACCACAGAATAGTATTTTGGGGGTTTCTCCTGGCTACATTCATCCAAAGAGGATGAAAACTGTGCAGTACAATGAGTTGCTTTTTAGATGACCTTTCTCCCACAGGAAAAGATAAATCTATGTCTGGATCTGTTCCTGAGTTTTCCACCCTTATGAGGACTTCAGCAAGGACATTTCTCAGGATTTTTGGATTCATGGCATCTGTGACACTCATGATTCCTCTAGGCAGATTACACATGAGAAAGATTCAAAGGTACCGAAAATCTACATGATGGTAACATCAAAACCCAATGATTTTTTTTTCGCAGTGTCAGTAGCACAATAGGTCTCACACTCATCTTTGGTTCTGGAAAACCAGAAAGCTGTGGGTTCAATTTCCACTCCAGGTAATTGAATTACCAACACTGCATTGCAGCATGGGGGGGGGTGCTGCACTCCTGATAGTGTCATCCTTCAGATGAGATGTTAAACCAAGGTCCCATCTGCTTGTGTTGGTAGAAGCTCAGGTGGATGCAAAAGATCCCATAGCACCCATCAAAAATAATAAGGTCCTTTATTTATATACAAAAATAGTTATTTAGAAAATATTTACAAATATTTACACATGTACCAATATGTAAATATATAAATCGTTGACATACATTCATAATTACGTGTATAATTATGCTAAATTTTCATCCCTATTAGACCCCCCTCTCCTTTTTCCATAACCACCTTCTGAATTTACTTAATATTGTTGCTAAAATCCATGTACCATTAAACATAATTTAATTTATTCTTTCATTCCATACAACCCAAAATAACATAAAATAACTTTTTATATATTCTTTTAACATATTTACTTCTGTTCTTATAATATCCATATTTAATCATATCCATGTTTATTTTATCCACTTCTTTTATATCTTCAAAAAAATCTTCTTTACTTAGTTTTCCCCATAACTTTTTTACTTTATTACATTTCAAAAATACATTCCACAATTTCTTCTTTTTGACAATATAAACATATTCTATCACTTTTCTTTTTATATAGCATATAAATTTCCTTTTACTGGCAATTTATCTATTATCAGTATCCACAAAACGCTTTGACATTCTACTTTCTGATTATGCTATTTGCTTCTTATTTTTATAGCTTTAATTTTTACATCTGTTAGATGTTCCCGTGGTTTTACATAGCATTGCTTTATCATTACATTCTTATACCATACTTTTCTATCTTTTTGTATATAGTTACATTTTGTTTTCCACAAAAATATTTTTTCTTGGTAACTTTTTTTTTATTTATACACTCTTTTTCTCTTTTACTCTTTTTTTACTACACCCCAAAATTTATTATACTTATGTTTTAGGCAGTTTTACTACTAATCTCTCATCTTTTTCATTTACTTTGTACAAATTTAATAAAACAGCATATCCAACGGGGTTAATTAACCCTGAACCTCCTTCTTCTTTATTTACATACAAAACTCTTCTTTTTGCTGGGTTTAATCTAGAACCTCATATAAATGAAAAAATATATATCGGCAATACTTCCTTTTCAAGTACTGTTAGCAACATAAATACACTTGCTAAGTATGCTATTTTTCCAGTAAGTACTGGATTTATCAAATGAGCCTTTTTCTGAATAACAATTTATTTGTTCTCCAGAAAAGATATGTTTGCTTTATTTCTTCTATTGTTTTTCCCATTGAATTCTACTTACATCTTTATTCCCAAATTCTATACCTAATACATACATTTCATTAATTGTGAAATATATACCCACAATATTTACATCAACTCATCTTTAAATACTTGTTTGTGCAAATTATTACTTCTTTAGCCAAAGTTTGTTTTCGCAATTATTATAATGTCACCTGTATGTGTTAAGAGAACTAGAATTCTTAACCCTTCTGGTATTATATACCCTGCCTCCTTAATTTTCTAATTTATTTCACATACTCTCATATTCATAACTAATGCAAAGAGTATAGAACTCATTGAACATCCCTGTCTTACACCACTCTTCATATGTACCTATTAGCTAGACCAGCCATTTACAAGTACTTTTTACTTTATTATTACTGTATGCAGATATACACAATTTCCTAACTTTCTCACTTATGTTGTATTATTTCATTATTACCCATAAGATTTCATGTCCAGTTGTGTCAAATGCCTTATTAAGATCTCATATCACAATTTTTGCTTCTTCTTTTCTGTTCATAATATCATCCACAATTTCTCTAGCACTAATAATTCTTGACAACCCTTCCCCTTATATGCTGTCTTCCATAATATTTTCCATTTTAGTTTCAGGTCTCTTTTGTATTATTTCCATAAAAATCTTATAATCATTATTATTCAGTACTATTGGTCTCCAGTTTTTTTATTATCTTCTGTCTTCCTTCTTCCATATGACTTTAAGTATTCCACTACATAATTTACACATAAAACCTTCATTTAACCATTCATTCATTCAAAATCTTGAAAAAAAAAGTTTTTTTGTTTGCCAATCCCTTAAAAAGTTATATATTTCATACCCCATTCCATCTGGGCATACAGCTGAATCTATATTTACTTCTCCTGATACTTTATCTAGCTCATTTAAAGAAATCTCCTTTTCCAACTCTATTCTCTTTTTTCCTTTAACTTTTTTGCTTTCCATGTTTTTTCACAACCTTTTTTTCCTTTAAACATTTCTTGTACATATTGTACTACATAATCTTTTCCTAAGTTCTTTCTATTTTTCGTATTACATTTTTTTATTTCTTTCATTACACTACCATCTTCCTTTACTTATTTGCTTAAGCAACTTGATACTTATACTCTTTTTCCTTGTTAAATCTGTCTTTGCTTATATAACAATTCCTGTATTTTTCTTGATATATTTCATACAATTCTTTTTCTTTGTTAAAGTACTTTCTATCATTATGTTCTAAATCTTCCAATTCATCATTATATGTTCTTTTATATTTTTCTTTCTTTACATTTCTCACATCATATTTCCACTGTAAAAAAAACATTTTTTTATATTTTTTCCTTAAATAACATCCACCATTCAGAGCAATTTTTATAAAATGTTTGTATAGTAATATGATCTTTCCATAACTGTATTATTAATCTCTTTCCTTTATCATTCCATGCTTTCTCAATTATCCTTTTTATTCATTTGCCTATTTTATATATTCTTTGTTTTCTTTTATCCCTAGCCATATTCAAAGATGATCAGAAAATCCTGTTTCAACTACCACTCCTTCTCCTATAACTAAACCTTCTGATACTATAAAATAATGTATTTCAGTTCTTTACACACCCCTTTTGTAAGTCCATGTATTTTTGTCCCAAACTATTAACTTACCACATCTTATAACTTCTAACATGTTTTCTTATATCATTCCCTTTCTTTTCATGCTTGACTATTAAATCATAAATCCTCCTGATATTATAATGTTCATATTTATCACTATATAGTCTAAAATATGATTAAACAAGTGTTCCCTTTCTTTGCAGTTAGTATAAGCATATAATGTTATAATTATATACACTTGTTCTTTCCATTTAAAATCTACAATGGTTAATCTTCCAATTTTTTTTTTTGCTAAAGTTACATCTAATGTCTTTGCTATATTTCTACTGAATACAGCTATTCCAAAACATCACTCATTTTCCAAATTCCAGATTAGCTCTCCTCCCCATAGTTTCTCTGTTTGTAATCTTTCTTCGTTTCTTAAAAATCTTGTGTCTTCTAATATAATTACATCTACATCACATTTATTATACCACCCCAAAATGATTATTCTTCTTACAATTCACATTTACAGAAAGCACTCTAAAATTTTCATTTTCCCTTTTCCTTAAATTCATGGTTTCATAAGTGCATAGATAATTACTAGGCTAGCTCTCTTAATAGGCCATTCTAAGACTAACCAGTTTTCTTCCTAAAGGTGAGAATCAAACACTGTACCTTGTGCCTGTGAATTAGACACTTTAACCATTATACCAAGCCTCAATCTTTAGCTGTTTATATTCTTTTCTCATCTGTTTCCTTTCTTTTTTCTTTTGTACTTATCCCTCTAAATTTTATTTTTCTTTTACCCTTTTGACAATCAAATTATTTTCCCTTTTACTACCTTCCAGTGTCTGTCTTCTTTATAACTTATTTCAGAACCTTGTCCTGTTTATTATTTTTATCTCATCTAATTTTTCTTCTATTGCTACTACTTCTTAAACCTTCCTCTCTTTGTTCATTTTCTTCTAGTTCTTTTTCTTTTCCTTACTGTTACTTTCACTATTTTCATTTTTGCTATCCATCCATAAATGCCCAATTTTGTTACAGTTATAACATTTCAATTCACATTTTGCATCATTTCCCATTTTACCATAAATGTAACATTTTCTTTTGTCACAATTATCAAAGTTCTTCTTTTACACAAAAATATGTTTTGGATTGTCCCCAATATTTTACAATAACCCTGTTCCCCTCCACATTTATCATGCTTGGTATATGTATATTTTTTCTCTATTTTAACACAATGTTACAGTTCCGGTCACCAGTCCATAAACTCCTTTTGCCATAACCTTTTGCAATGTCCAATGCTTCTTTACATAGAGTTTTCAAATGTCCTTTCAAATTGTCTCTTTCTACCTTGTTTGAAATTGTACATGAATCTTCTTTTTTGTTTCTCTGTTAAATGCTTTTATCACATAAAGATTCCATGGGTTACAATCTTTCTTTTCTTCATATTCTCCAAGAAAATTTTCCATTGAAAATAAGTCTCAAATATAATGCCACAAAATGTCTCTTTGTTAATAAGAATAAATATTCTTACTTCATGTGCTTTTACACCCAAAAGAGCAATTACATTGTTCCACATTTCATACCTCTCAATTTCTTTGTCTTCTTTACTTTGAATCCTTACCATGTACTTCAATTTTTCATTTGTCTTCTTTTAATTTTTCTGCATATGTTGTGTTTTTCATCTCACCACTATTATTCAGGATTTTCCCTACATCATTCTTTTGTATTTTCTCCATAATGTCATCACAAGAAACAGCTCTGCCATTTTTCTGGCTCACTCTGCACCACCATTTTTTAAATAAATCATCCTGCAACCCTTCCAGCTGGAGGGTTGTAATTATACACCCATCATTTGCTGACTCATCTCCATCAAACCGGTTTCTTTGAAATATTTCTCAGAATCCTGTACACATTCTCTGGTCTCAAAATTTGCTTTCACTACTCTATTTGTTCCTTCTCTGTACATCTGCCTCCCTGTTTTTCCAGGCTGCCTCTACACCTGGAACAAAAACAGGATGTATTCCTCCAATTTTTTTCCCACTCACAAGAACAGGTAGGGGAAGTTCCCAGTGCTCTGGCTAAATTCCCCTTAGTAGTAGAAATACCACCTTGGGTCATCCCTGAAAAGAGGCCACTAGTCTAGAAGGACTAATTTAGTCAACAAAGGATAAATAAATACTATTTCAAATTTCAGTTTTGGGATTTGTTAAAAGGGAATTGTTGTGTTAGAGAGTACAGTTTTCTCTGAACCCAGGTCTCCCATTCTTCCTTCCACTTCCACTAAAGTTTTTAACATATGCCTCAGACTTTGCTTTGGAACCATGAGGTAAAAATGCAGCATCTTTGAAACAAAAAAGACACACCAAAATACATAAAGAAATGCTACCCATCTTTTAATCTTCTTTCTCATTTATATTTATTTTATTTATTTAACATTTGTTTTCCAGGAAAGTCTGACTTGGAGCAAAGCCAATTTTCAGTGGAGGCCCAGGGAGTAATGCTCCAGATCCATGTCTTTATAATTATATCATAGATCTTATCATGGCTCATTTAATCCAATACACACACACACACATATATATATATATATATATATATATATATATATATATATATATATATATATATATATATTTTTTTTTCCTTCTCTCATCATCAGGAAGTAGAAAAAAAATTAACCATCTCATTAACTTTGTTATAAAGTTTATAGGTTTTCGAGAATATTAAAGCATTATAAATATTGCTGTTTTTATATCTGCATCTAATTTTTTTCAAAGTTAAATGAAACTTCTTCATAAAACAACTAAAAATTGTTACATAATCTAACTGCTCATATGAATTCACTCTTGGGAAGAGCTTTTTAATGTATGCATGGGGTGCATAACACTGTATTAGTTGCTGTCTCTTTCCTATATGTTGATGGTACTAATGATTTATTTGCCACCAAAATATTAACATCCAAAAATGAAATCTCACTTTTAATTGCATTACCTACAAAGCTTATACTTATGTTATTTGAATTCAAATGTTGTAATAATTTATAAAAAATTATTATTAATAGTGCAGGCACAAAATTTTACATATTTAGAAAAGTTGTCAGATGAATATGTCTACTTTTGCTTAAAAAAAATCATAAAATGTCCGTATATGAGGGAGCAAAATGTGCCCCCATAGCTGTTCCCTGTTTTTGCAAGTAAAAATCTCCTTTGAAACAAAAATGATTTTGTAACAAATAAAAATTAAGAAGTTCTAAGACCGTTTTTCTCTGGACCATCAGGTAACAAATATACAATTGCTTTCCAAACCATACTTGTTAGGTATATTGGTATATAATGATTGAACATTCATAGTAGGCAGAAATTAGTCCTCATCTATCTATAGCTTAAATAAACAAGAAATGTTATTATTAAATTATCACTTGTGAAGCGGGCAATGATACATTTATATAAATGAAAACAAACAATATTGGCATATCTTCAGCTGCAAACATTATACATCACTTATAATCTGTCCAGTCATTGTCAGTCAAACATTACCAAGCTCTTTAAATTCCTGCCTTCCATTAAATACCATTCCTCCTACAAAATATTATTCTGCATTTATTGTAAATAAACAAGAAATGTCATTATTAAATTATCACTTGTGAAGCGGGCAATGATTTTACAAACTCCCCCCTTCAAACCTACCAAACTGGCATCCTTCCTGATGACCTTAGCGATCACTCCCTCACCTATGTCATTAGAGCTAAAACTAATCTAAGCTTACCTACCTCTCATAGAACACTATATTCAAAAAAAAAAATTAATCCCGAACAGTTTCAAACAGAGCTTTCACAATACAACTGGACCCCTCTAAAACACCTCTCACTTAACAATGCTGTTGAACATTTCAACTCAGCATTCCTTGCAATCTTAAATCAACATGCCCCAAGTCGTACCATTAGAACAAAGACCAAAACAGCACCCTGGCTAACCTCTAATACTAAACAAAAAATTATACTCAGAAATAAATCTTGGAAAAAATGGCGTTCCTCTAGAAACCCAACAGATCATCAAACCTTCAGAGAGCTCAGAAACAATACCAAAAAAGCCATCCTTTCAGATAAAAAGGATTATTACTTTGAACTCCAGCAATCCACCAAAAAAGAACCAAAAAAGTTCTGGTCCACTATCAATAATCTACTTACCCCAGGCAAAGTAGTTACACCCAACCCACAGAATTTAGACCCTGATAATCCCTTTTTAATAGCCAATAACTTCAATACCTTCTTTACTACTTCCATACAAAGTCTACCTAACCACTTATCTCCTGATGCTTCCCAACTGCTCTTAAGTAACATCAACAACTCCCTTCTTCCCCTTCAACTTCAACCCATACCCACCTCCTACATACAATCTCTTTTACAAAAACTTAAACCCACTACCCCCTCAACAGATAAGCTTCCTGCTGAATTCCTTCAAGTAACAGCTAAAGCTATTGCCTACCCTGCTTTTATCCTAATAAACAGATCCATAAAAGAAAGTACTTTTCCAGCAATCTGGAAGATATCACACATCATACCCTTACACAAAGGAGGCAAATCCACTGACCTTTCAAACTTTCGCCCTATAGCGCTATTATCTCCACTAGCTAAAATCATGGAAAAATGTATACACAAACAACTACTTAACCATCTCCTTCATAACAACCTACTAGCTAACACTCAACATGGATTTAGACCTTCACATAGTACTACCTCTGCACTACTTTCTTTTACCAACACCATCAACTGTAACCGTAACAACAACAAATTAACCTCTTCTCTTTTCCTAGACCTGTCAAAAGCCTTCGATATGGTCAACCATACACTTCTTTTACACATATTAAAATCCCTTGCCCTGGATTTCTCTTCTTTAACCTGGTTCTCATCCTATCTTGAAAATCGACAACAAGCAGTACTATGGAAAAACTCTCTATCTTCTCTACTACCTATCTCTTTAGGAGTACCTCAAGGATCTATACTAGGCCCACTCTTATTCTCTATCTTTATTAATTATCTCCAATCATCTATCCAAAACACTACCTGTATACAATATGCAGATGATTCTACCATTATTTGCACAGCTTCCACTCAATCTGAACTCCAGTCACTGACACAATCTACCTTTTCTACCGTCGAACAGTGGTTCTCAAAAAGATGTCTTCTCCTCAACCCCAAGAAAACAAAACTATTACTATTCTCACCTACCCACAAATCTTCTCAACTAAACTTCACTATTACTGCAAGTGATAATTCCCTCATCTCCCCCGACTCTACTACCAAACTGCTTGGTGTTACTATTGATAATAATCTTAGCTATGATTTTCATATCAATAATACTATAAAAGCAGTTAATAAAAAGATTGGTTCACTGTACAGAATTAAACCCTTTCTTACACCAGAAGCACGGACCACCTTAGCACAATCACATCTTATCTCTACCCTACTATATGCCTCCTCTATTTACACTAATCTCTCTAAAAGCAATCTTAGGAAACTGACTACATCCTACCATAATATAGCTCGTTTTGCCACAGCATCCCAGTATAGAACTCACCATTGTCTAAACTTAAAACACTTACACTGGTTGGAACTTCTTAACAAACTTATCTATCAACAACTCTTAATAACCCATAACATTCTATATCAACCAGCAAAGACACCTGCTCTTAGTAACCTCTTGACCCCCTATAATAACTTGAAACAGCTGCGCTCCGCCGAAAAGCTACAAGTCAACACAACTAAAATTACAAATTCTGCAGGTAACTGCCTTTTCTCCAACTCAGTAGGCAAAATATGGAATAACCTCCCCTCACACATTACCTCTCTAGGCTCCTTTCATCTTTTTAAAAAACAACTTCTTTTACATCTGAACAACTTCTGGCTCTGCTCTTGTACCAGTCCAGACTAATCTACTATCTTCATTCTACTATCATATTTCCTCATTTCAAAACTGCAACCTTTCTCTGTGATCACAAATGACTTAATGTATGTACTGTTACTACTGTTCTCATATAAAAAAAAAAAAAAAAGGGTAAAGAATTAATGCCTTTATCAACATGTAGATAGCACTATGTGTTTTTTATTACTTGATCTAGACTAATATGTATGCATTGTTGCTCACTGTCTGTGTCACAGGCATTTATTGTAAATGTTTAATTTTCTGTAACCTTGCTTTAATCTGTGGAGCTTTTCTCCCCGGGCCTCCACTGAAAATGGAAATTATCCAGCTGGACTAGCCCGGTCAACAAATGTAAAATAAAAATAAAAAATAAAATTGTTCCCACAGTTCCCATTTTTTCTATGTAATTTGCTCCTACCCTTTTCTAAATATCCTACTTTCAGTTGTTTTATCTCTGTTATTATATTCACTACTTTTAGTACAGTTGGTTTAGACTTTGATTTCCATTTTCTAGTAATTGCTTTTTGGCAACCACCAGAATTAAATATAGCAAGGCCTTAATATGCCTAGGCAATTCCAATTCTGTATCATAGCTGATAAAAATCATTTGCTTAGTTGAAACCAATCTGCTCACCCAGTATTTCTGGTAGGGTAATTTGCAGGGAATTTTTAAAGTCTGACAACTCATTACACTCCCAAATATATCTTCCCAATTGCCTCTTTCTTCCCCATCACACTTTCAACATTTGCAATCTACGTGAGGAAAACTTATTTGGCATCTGCTCGGGGTATAAAAATACCTATGCAAATACTTCCAAGCAAATATCTTAAATCTTCTAGACTTTGTTGCATATTTGTGAGCCATACATATACCCCTGTTCGGTTTGCTATCATATATTCGATAGTCAAAATAAATTCCTACCTTAAATATCGATTAAGAAGTTCAACTCGGAATGTCGAGAAGGTCAGAATATCGCAAACACACTTCCTATTGTGAATTTGACCTTTCTTGACATTTGAAGACTGCAGTCTGACACTGTACATCACATCACATGACAATTTTTGCAGGGGGGCAAGCCCCCTTGCACCCTCTATATATTCCAAATCCGAGATCGCACTACAGTGGGGAAAAGGGTAAATTTCCTGATCTCCACTGTACTACGATCTCTAGTTATAAGATCAACCTCATGTGTGAATGCACTGTGCATTTGCTGAACCGGGACTCGCACAAATGAAGGTTCAGCAACACGGAATTCAGTGAACCATACCTCGACATCCCATGGTTGCCGAATATTCACTCAAAATTGTGATTGTAAACCACCCCTGTTGTTTCTTTGTGAATTTCCTATCCATTCTCTTCCCAATCCTTTCTAACTTCCTCTGATTGATTCCTATAGTTATCATGCAATATTTTATATGCCCTACAAGTTATCTCTTTTTTAATAGCAGCTTCTGTTCTAGGTCCTACTAAAAAGTCTACCAGTGCTGGTCTTTTGCTTAGGATCACCCTATTTCTTTCTCTTTGCCTATACTCCATTAATCCTTGTTTTGGAAGGCAATCTGTAGCCTGCAATCCAAATTAATTTTATTTATTATTTATTTTACATTTGCTTACCAGAGATGTCCTACTGACCCAATGGCCATTTTTCAGTGGAAGCACAGGGAGAAAAGCTCCATTACAAAAACACATTACAAACAATAAAAGAAACTGATAACAATTGAGAATATATAACTTTGGTAAATATATGTAGTAAATAGTTTCTACATAAACAATAAAAATTGAGAGAGTAATATAAAGTGGAAAAAAGAAAGCTAACAAATAAACTAGTATGGAATAGCTTGTTCCATCACAGAGAAATGACTAATCAGTAGATCAATAGCATGGTTTTGGTCATAAATATTTATGATATTCATATATGATATATGAACAAGCATATGGCTGATTGTTGCTATACTAGTGTTACTTGTTCTAAACAGTGATAGCTAATGCAATATTGAGGTGAAATACAAGAAGGGGGGGATATGACGAAATTGTAGGAAGCTTAAGATAGGTAGATAAAAACAGGAGCGGTAGTGAGCTTGAGATAGGTAGATAGAAATTGCAATTCCATTAGAGAAGGGATAGTTTGCTTGTTAGAATTTAGTAAAGGAAAATATATTTTTGTTTTAAGAACAAGGAAGGACAGAATGATCCGGCTTAGTGCAGAAGCAAAGTCAGTTTTTGGTTAGGTGTTCCTTAAGCAGTAGTTTAAATTTGGATGTGTTGCTAGAATTTAGTCTTGTCTGAGGCTTGGAATTCCAGAATTTAGTTATTTGTTTATTTGGTAATTCTTGGCCTCTTCCTATTCTATTACCTTTGCATTTCTAATTATTTGATCCCATTACCTTGGTTCATTTGCCAGTTTTCTCCCGTAAATTTCAGCCTATTCTCTGTATCTCTAATTGCAGTCATCCCTATTGACAAAATCTCCTTTCTCCATCCCTGTGTTGACGTAGTTCTTAGAATACTTTCTGCTACTTTAGGAATATAATATTTTGTATGGCTATTGTTATTCTCCTTAAGGATCTGCATCCAGAATATCAGTCTCTCCTTATTTCTTGAGCTTCCTCCCTGTTTCATCATCATCCCTTTCCACTTTGAGTTATAGCTTTCTACTTGTGTTACGTATAAGAGCTTTAACTGTGCACCTCCAAAATACCCCTTCAAATCAGATAATCCCAAACCACCTTGTTCTATTGGAAGGATCTGCGTATCCCACTTGACTCTTGTCCTCTTACCCTCCCAGTTAAAATCCTTCAACTCTTTATTAATTGTTATCCACAACTTCTCTGGTTGCTAGAAATGTGTCTGACCTGTGTATAAAATTAAAGGGACTAAAAACATTTTCACTACTTGTACCTTGCTAACCATATCCATAAAGTAGAGCTTCCAGTTTCACAGTTTTTGTATTATCTTTCTTTAGTTAGGGTTGCCACCTTTTGTTGGCCACACCACTTGCATCACCAGTATCCATGCCCACCCTGCCCTTTCTTCCGCCCACACTCTGCCTATTCCGTGATGTCACTGTGACAGCGGGTGGGGAACGCCCTCTTTTTCTGTTCCTAATGCCTGCTTTCGGCTGATTTACTATGCTTTTCTGTAAAAAAAAAAACATAGTAAATCAGTCGATTTACAAACTCCAGTAGTCTGTTTCAACAGAATACCGGAGTTTGTACAGTGTTTTCTGGACTACTGGAGAAAAATTTTGATTTCCGAATAGTCTGGAAAAAAACGGAGGGATGGCAACCCTACCTTTAGTGCTTTCCCACATATCCTTAGCTGCCAAAACAGAACCCCTTTTAATCCATACTCCTAAGTACTTAATTTTGTTGTGTTCTCATAAATATGGATATTGCTGAACTAATTTGTGTTTCGGTACATAGTTTACAGCTATTGCCTTTGTTTTATCTTCATTAATTTTAGAACCCATCCTTGTCTCAGAATGTTCCACAACACTAAATTGTTCCACAACACTAAAATTCCTTTTCTAGTTTTATTCCAAATACATTACTAAAATCTGTTATACTATGCCCCTTAGTATAAGGTCAACAGCCCACAAAATTACCTTTAAAAACCTTTTCAAATCTTACCTATGTAGTTCATGGATATGTACATGCAATGACCTAAGGCTAAAGCAACTACTCTGACTTAGCCTATGCATACTAACACAATATTTCTCTATCTTGCAAGTCACCCTGATTCTGCAATTGCTTTTCAGGTTTCTTTGTTTACAAGTCTAGCCTAGCCTAGTCTAATCTCTTCACCTAATTGTTTCCCACTCTGCTTATGCTAAAGATGCAATTAAGCACTCTGCCTTTCTCTCTTTTCCTTTCATGAAGTGGCATTCCTTCCACATGCATACAATGATCTATGTTATTGTATTAAGCTGAGAAGTCATATAATATGACAATTATTTTTTTACTGTATTAAGTTATGCTTTCAATCTATAACTTGTATATCTGTGAGAGTTTTATCTTCTACTGCATTAAAGTTTAACTTTTTTTCCAGAAAACTGTTATGTATATTGATGTTTTATACTATTTATAGTTATACTGGAGCTTTTTTCCCCAGGCCTCCACTGACAATGGACAAACTGTTCAGTTAGACATTCATAAGAAACAAATGTAAAATGAATGAATGAATAAGGAAATAAAGTAATATAATCTACAAATAAAGCCATTTTTTCTTAATTACCATACCAATTATATCCTTGAATTTCTGAGTCCCTTATTTTCTTTGTCAGTGGTTCTAAATATAACACAAACAATGAAGGGGAAAGTGGACACCCCTGTCTGGTTCCTCTGCTCAAAGAGAACTTATCAGGGAGGAGCCCCCCTACTTTAATGTTTGCCTCTGATCCCTCGTATATCCTCCTAACCAAACTTACAGTTTTATCAGGGAATGTAAATGCTTCCATTGGCCCACTCATAAAATTCCAGCTTACTCTGTCAGGTGCTTTTTCTGCGTTAAAACCCACCAACAGTAGTATTTTCTTACTTTCTGCTTCCCTCTGGATCATCATTTTGTCAAGGTTTACTTCCCCTACACAAACTTACAGTGATCCACATCTATCAATTTGGTATCACCTTTGCCATTCTTTTAGCCATTATAGACATAAACACTTCATAATTATGGTTTAGAATTGAACTGAGTCTATATGAAGCTGGATCTGATGGGTTTTTACCATCTTTAGGTAATACAGACACCACCAACTTCTTCCAGGATATTGGTGTTTCTCCTCCTCTTAAAATACTACTAAACAAAATTTTCCAGATCTTTATCACTTTCTTCCCTCCTAGCTTCCAAAGTTCCACTGGAATACTACATATTCCTAGGGGCTTTCATGTAGATAGATTATATATCACCACTTTTTCTGATCTCATCCTGTCCTGTTCATCTACCTCCAGTCTTGGTATATTTAATTCTTCCATAAACATTTCCATTTGTACTTTTTCTTACTTTCCACATTTCTTTGCTTTATACAGATTTTCTAAAATTTCCAAAATATTTCTAATACTTGTACAGAACCTCTGGTTATTTTTCTTGATACAGGCTCCTTAAGCCTGTTGCCAACAACAACCCTTTCTACTTTCTGTTGCCTGAGTCATTGTGCTAAACGTTTTTGTGCTCTGGAGTTGTTATAAAAAAAAAAAAAAAAAAAAAGTTGCTTAACAGATCTATCTCTAACTTTTGCAGTTTAAACAAAAAATCATAGGTGTCTTTAATATAAGACCCACATCTAATTACTAAGGGTTGTAAATACTTATCCAATAAAAATCCTACATTTTCCAGTAAAGTACCTGTCAAAGATACAGTGGGTCTCATGGTGGGATTGTGCAATGACTTATGGATATTTGGTAATTCATAAAATAAAGGCAGTCTAAAAAAAATCCTGTAACAAAATCTTATGTTGTTTGGTAGAAAAAAATGCCAATTTCATAATGCATATTAATTAACATTTTAGGATCCTTGTTTAACTTTTGATATCATGGCATTTTTCATTCACCCAAACAAGAATTTTTATAAAAAATAACATCCATAATTAACACATTCCGCCTTTATCTGCCTCTTTAATAATCACTTGATTAATATGGGCCTATTGTATCACTTGCTTCAAACACGTCCATTCTTCTTTTATAAGATTATATACCAAAGGTTAGTATGTCTCAAACAATGTCAAAGCTCCTTTCATAACCAAACTTTTAAATACTTATATTACGTGTTGTTTGCTGGTGGACAGGAAGTAGACTTTTGACAGTACAACTTGTAAGTATTTGATCTAGCAATACTTTAATTTTCAAACTCAGATTCATAATCATCACCTATCAAATAAAAAGAAACACCAAGCAGAGTCCAAAGAATATGAGCAAGTATAAACTTTGCTAGAATTAGAAGCTTCACCTGTTATACATTTTGACTCCCTTTTTGTTGTGCCATAATAATAGCATAATTTGATCTTACAAAACAACTTATATGAATCTATTATTAATTTCCATCTCTGTAGCACAACGGTACGAATGAATTTCAAACCCTTTGATAAAAGATTTAACTGAATATCAGACAATTCACAACTTGACAAATGTATCACCTGAGGTGCATTTAAAACACACTGAGAATTCACACCAAAAAATTCAATAAACATTTCATTATCAAAACAGTAAATTCTCCAGAATGCATTCTGTTAAAAACTACTTTTGCTGCTTCTTTGATGTTTGATGTTGATGCCAATTATTGTTTCTCCTCTGCTTTTGTCTCATTACTTTGTGTTCCCCCAGTTCTTCATGTGAAAATGCCCATGATTGTGAGGAGTTATTCTCTGATTTTTCCATTAAACATTCAGAATGGGCTGAGTGATCTGTATCTGTATATGAGGAAACTGTCTGTGCTAAAGTGAAAGAAACACTTCTTGGAGAAGGCCTTGTTCTATACTGATAAGATCGGCCCCTCTCTCGCTTTTGAGACATTTACTGTATTCCAGTTGAAAAATATTGTGTGTTGCAAAGTCATTTTTGTCCCTTATAAGTTTATGCTGTTTCTGTTTTGCAATTGCTTCCTCTACGTTCCCCTAATTTAACATTAATTAATGATATACATTTAGAAAAATTCACAGAGGAAATCAAATTATGTAACTCAAATTACAAGGCAGAAATTTCTGTCACTATCCTCTCATGATTTCTATGGTCATGTTCCACTAAGATATGTAACCATTCCAATGAGCAATTAATTGCTGCCTGCTGCCACCATTCACAGAACCCTTTTCTTCCTGTGTGAAAGGGGATGATGGTTGACATGTAACTCTCAAACCCCTTGGAATTATGTTGAGTACCAAATATTGTTCAAAACAATGTCGTAAAAAACATTTAATTCTGTTTTGTTAGAAGTAAGCACCTTATTTCAAAATCTGTTTTTACACTCAAGCCCTCAGCCATTGTAGTTTTATTTACAATGGCAGACATACCTTCCAAAAATAATGTATCTGATCTGTCCTGCTTTTCCAGTCGCTCACTCAGTAAACCACTCAACTGTTTCAATTCTTGCTATTTCACACCTTCATCCATTGAGTGATTAGATGCAAGGCCACCCCATAATAAAGGGACCATGACCAACAACATTGTAGTCATAACAACAGGATTTTTTAAACTGGAAGCACTGGTACCTTCAACTATAACATTAGCATCTGTTCTTGAAGGAAATAACCCTGAGAACCACTGTAAACCAAACTCAACTGGCACAATAACATTTGACGGGTTACAAGGGGCAACCATAGCTTCCCCACAGGTTTTCTGATGACACATTTTCTTGGAATTGAGTACTCCAGGAACAGCAGCTGACTTTTTACCTAGGCCACAGGCATGTGATTCCACAATGGAAATGCCCTGGTTTATTATGCTGAACTGGCGCCACGAGTTACAAGAGCTCTTGAAAGATTAACATTCAGAATGCACTGATGAGCTATAAATACAAAATTGTTTTGTGTTCACTAATTAATTCATAATCAGCTGAAGTCCGTTCTTAAAGGAGTACATTACATGGTAATTCTGTGCTAAGCCCAAAAAACTGTAAAGTTTTAAACTGGAGATCGTGCATAACCTCCATTTTATCCAGCTTTAATGCAATATATTTTTCTGTGTAACCAGGTTTAAAATTAAAGCATTAGGTATTTTCTTATGAGACAAATTAATTTAAACCTGGTTACACGGAATAAATAATGTGCATTAAGGTTAGATAAAATAGAGGTTGTATATATTCTCCAGTTTAAAACGTAAAGGAAAACCGCACCCACAGGCTGAAAAAAACATGTTTATTTCATCATGTCTTGATGTTTCCAACATTTTAACACCACTTTTGGACTACATACACTATTTTTATATTTTTCACTCATTACATCCGAGTGACGCCTCCAGGTGCATCTGCAGTTAACTCCTACTGACACCTCCAGACATCAAATATTGCTTGTTCATATTTGCATCAATAATTCCAAAACCATGCTATGTACAAGGTTTTAAAATATTTAATTTTAAAGCTTACACAATGGCAAACTCAACTGCATTAATATTTAATCCCTGTCTCATGCAGGAAAATAGATATTAACTATTGTTTTATGATATTAATTTATATAGATATAATTTTCACGTTTTTCTAAATATCTCAACAACCAAGTAACACAGACAGAACTCCTTAGCCTCATATGAAAGCTCTCAGTTATATTAATAAAATGCTGCTGACAGTATGTCTGTAACTTGAGTGTTTGCTGAGATATTGTAAGTTGTTTATGAAATATTACAAATGTAACAGTTTGTGTTTACTGTGACATATAAAATTCAGTTCAAGACCTAGAACTTAAAAATACTACCACTTTAAAAATAGTTTGTGCTGAAGACTCTGCCATTTATACTTCTTTCATAGTCCATGTGGGTCCAGAGATATGAACATTCATTTGAAATGTTAGGACATAATTTGATTCTGTTAAAAGGCTTAGGCTCTGCCCATTGGAAGTTACTGTGCAAACTTCCTGAGTTCCATTGGAGTGAATGTGTTAAATGTAATTCCAGAGTCTACCCACATGGGATCCAGCATCTTGATTTTTTTAGTCTAGCTCTAGGTATCCCACAATGCAGTATTTGGCTTTAAAATATTACATCATAGCCCCTAAGCTCCTGTCAATGCATTAACGTCACATGTGTTTTCCCATATATCCTGCTTTCTTTTAGTCAGTCAGGTTTAATTACCATTTCTTCCTTTTCAATGCCTGCTTAAATGCAAACAGGGATAATCACACAGAACTGTATTCTCAGTGCTTGTTACTTCTTTTTATTTCTAAAGTAGTCAGTTTTATTTTTTGTTATGCCTGAGTTGTAGTACTTAAACTCATCTCCCCCCTCCAAACACATCCCCTTCGTATCAGTCAAGTGGCAATGGTAATTTGAGCTGTTTGCTGCTGTGACTGATAGCTCACAGCAGGAGACAAAGTTCTCATACTGCTGCCTTGTACTATCCACCTACTTACAGTGGGACACTTATTTTTGCTGCACCATAATCTCTTTCTGTCCTCAAATTTAAATTCTTACTGTGACATCCCCCCTCTGGGCTAGCAATCAAGGATCCTCAACCCTCACCACTGACACTGGTAGGGAATGTTCACTTTGAGAAAAACAGACACAAACAGTATTTTCAGATGCAGCCCTATACACCAAGTACAGTTTTTCTTAAGAGCACACAGAGAATGTACACTCCAGTCCTGGGGCTGGTCTTCCTGTCCAGACCCCAAATAAGGCTCCCCACTGACCGGTATAGAGCTGAGTCCTTGGCCAGATGTTCCAAACCAAGTCCTCCACCATCCTGTCTGTGAAATCAGTGCTCTTAGTGCCCCTGTTCAAAGTAGCTGTCACACACACTGTCTTTGAGATTTGATTTTCACACACACCTGGGAAATGCTGGCACAGCTTACCCACTCTGCCACCACCACCCTGACTATAAGGTAGATTTGCTCTCACCACAGCACCCAAAGCCAGCTACTTTAAGGCTCTTTCTAGGTTATCCAATCACACTTATTAAAACGAATACTTATACAAATTATAGTGTTTGACGAAGCAGCAAGACTTAAAGAAGCATGGAGCCACAGTGCCACTAAATAAATGCAAGTACTGTCAAAGGTTAAATGTTTTCTAAAAAACAGCCACAATGAAAAATGTAGATATATTTAATAATAAGTAAAAAAACATGAAAATACTGGATATCTATTTACAATAAAGACCAGAGTTTCAATCACAGGAAATATAAAAAACAACACAGATGGAAAGACTCAAACAGATACAGAAAAACATTTAGCTAACCTCACTATATTTTAACTGACTGAAGAATTACTGTTCCCTAGTTACTTACTAAAAGCAAGGCAAAATGAAAGTGGATGAGTGTCTTGTCAGGTTCAAAAAGAGAGTGCACTCGTCACATTTCTCACTAGCATTCAAATACATTTTCAGTGCTGGATACAGAATGACATCACATCTGGTCACCTGACGCTGTTTCCCACACTACCTTCTCACTAGAAACTGAGCCAGGATCTGGCACTGATGTGCCACAATACACACATAGAACTTTAGCTAATGTTTATTACAGCATCTGGAAACTGTAAAACAATTCCAACACTTCCACACTTCCTGCAGGAACTAATAAGCCATTTTCTGGTACATCAGAGTCACAATTAGTTCACCACTAAGGACTACAGAGCAGAATCCCAGCCCAGACTTTTCAGAGACATTGCATCTCTGGCTGCATTCAGACCTGTGAGATAAAATCTCTATGATCTAAACCAAGTCATTTAATTTCAGGCTAGTTTCTTAAGGTTAGCTGGGCTGAGCTTAACCCCTTCCCTTCCAGTATCCTCTGTTAAAATATGTACATTTCATAATTTACAACAGTACAGTCTGACATACATGTATATTTCATTTCTGTCCAGCAGGACCCACTGTTGATACATTTTTAACACAAGCAACTTTACAAAAACATTTTAATACAAGCCTCTGTATAAATCAGTTTGATAGTCAAATGACATATAATTATTTACAAAAACAGCTAGCTATGCTAGCATATGTTATACATGCACTGCCCTACTCCCCCAGCACAGCTGGCACTACCTCTCATCACATCACTCCCCCTTTGAAGACTCAAGCTAGTTTTTCAAGTGACTCTAGAGGAACATTGCTTGAGAGAAATGTGCCTGTCTGGGAACACATTAACCCATGCCCTGTTTTGAGAGCCCATCTGCATTGTCATTGCTGACCGCACTATGGTCCTGTACTGTCATGCCATATGCATGCAACCCTAGGCTCCACCTTAATAACTTAGCATGTTGCTGGCTGTCTCGATGTAGCCATGTTAAGGGATTTTGGTCTGTATCCATGTTAAGGGATTTTGTTCTGTATCCACAGTGAATTTCCTTCCATACAGATAGGGCTGAAGTATTTGCAGTGCCCATACTATGGCTACACATTCTTTTTCTACAGCTGCATAACATTCCTCCCTGGTTTGGAGTCTGTGGTTGAGCTGTACAACAGAGTGCTCTTCTTCCTCTGAGGAAACCTGACTGAGTACAGCCCCCACCTCATGGTTTGAAACATCAACCTGCAAAACAAATTCTTTGCTGTAATCTGGACTGGCTAACAGAGGGGGTCCTCCTAAAGACCCTTTAAGCTTTTGGAATGCCTGCTCACAAGCTGGGGTCAACACCAATTTATCTGACCAGTTTTTCCTTGTCAGATCTGTGAGGGGAGCAGCTATTGTACTATAATTGGGAACAAACTTTCTATAGTACCCCACTGTCCCCAAGAATGCCCACACCTTCTTTTTGGTAACAGGGGCAGGCCATTTCTGAATAGCTTCCACTCTGGCAGGTTCCGGCATGACCTTACCACTCCCCACGCTATGTCCCAGGTAGGAGACCTCTGCAATATATTCCTGAAACTTACTGGGCTTAATGGTCAGTCCTGACCTTTGCAGTCTGCCCAGGACATCCTTTACATGCTGAAGGTGTTCTTGCCATGAATGGCTGTAGATAAACTATATCATCCAGGTAAGCAAGGGCATAATCTCTTGCTCCTGCTAGGATATGATCTACCAGCCTCTGGAAGGTCACTGGGGCATTTTGTATCCCAAAAGGCATCTTTGTGAACTCATATAATCCAAAAGTCACAAAGGCTGACCTCTGTCTAGCAGTGGGGATCAGCGGTACCTGCCAGTAGCCCTTGGTCATATCAGTAGTGGTCATATACTTAGCCCAACACAGCTGCTATAAGGCTTCATCTCTCCTAGGCATGAGGTTAGTATCTGACTATGTGTGACTGTTTAGTTGTCTGTAGTCCACGCAGAACCTGGTGCTGCCATCCTTCTTTGGTACTAGCACCACTGGGGAGGTACAGAGACTGTTGGATTCCTGGATTACTCCCAGTTCCAACATTTCCTACATCTCCTCACTCAGAGTTTGTCTGATTTGCTCAGGCACCCTGTAAGGAGTGTACTTGACAGGCCTTTGGGGTCCTGTATCCACATGATGCTGCACTAGGTGGGTGCATCCAGATTTTCCAAAAAAACATGTCCCCAGACTCCTGTAATACTGCTCAGATTTCTTGAACCTGGGTAGGGGATAGCCATTAGGACATTGCTACCCCTTCCACTGAGGTCTCAGTCTGAGCCTCACTGAGGAGATCAGTCACTAGATCCTCTCAGACTCCTCCTGCCACCCAATGCAAATACTCAGCACAAGGGCCTGTCTATCATGGTAAGGTTTCATCATGTTAACATAGTACAGTCTGTGCCCCTGCCTAGCAGTTTTATCATGTAGTTAACATCACTGACATTCCTTACCACTTTGACAAGTCCTTTCCAAGCTGCCTGCAGCTTATTGTGTCTGACAAAAATGAGCACCATAACCTGCTGTCCCATAGCATACTCTCAGGCACAAGCATTTCTGTCGTACCAGACTTTATTCTGCTGTTGGGCTCCTGCCAGGTTCTCCTAGGCCAAGCCCATGAGCCCCTTGTCCTGAAGTTTAAGATGTATGCCACAACAGACTCCTTCAGGGGTTCACACACACCCTCCCACTCATCATGAATCAAATCAAAGGGCCCCCACTCACCCTTTGTCCATACAGCAACTTTACGGGTGAAAAATCTGTGGATTCCTGGGGTATCACTCTGTATGCAAACAACAGATGGGGCAAATATTTGTCCCACTCTCTCTCTTAAACTGGTCTGGAAATGCCCTTAGCATGTTCTTCAGTGTAGAGTTTAACATCTCCACAAGTCTATTAGACTGGGGGTAGTAGGAGATTGTCTTTAGGTGCTTCACCCCACAGCACCCCCACAGACAAGCCAGCAGGTCCGACATGAAATTGGCACCTCTGGCAGTCAGTGTTCTGCTCGGGAAAACTACCCTGCTGAAAATCTCTAACAAAACATTTGCCACCTTCTCTGCCTCGATGGAGGACAGAGCCACCAGCTCAGGGTATCTAGTAGTATAACCTACTACCACTAGGATATATTTCTTCCCTGTGGAACTTGGGGTACTCAGAGACCCACAATATCCATAGCTACCTTCTGAAACTGCTCCTCGATCACAAGCAAAGGCATCAAAGTAGCGTTGACTTTGTCTCATGCCTTGTCTACTTTTTGCCACTATTCACAGTTCTGCAGTCCCCGTTACATCCCTTGCAAGCCCAGACCAATAAAAGTTCTGCACAATTTGTCTTTTGGTATGCTTTATACCCATATGACCTACAAAAGGAATGTCATGGGCTATGGCTAGAAGTGCCAGATGGTAGGCTGTGGACACTACCAACTCCTGCATTAACTCACCCTCTAGCCATCCCTCAGGGATCCACTGTATATACATTAATCCGTTGTTTTAGTATACAAACTCCCCTTTTCATTGAGAATCAGGTGCCTCCTTAACTACCTCCCTTAAGCCTCATAATGTAGGATCCAAGAGCTGAGTCTGTCTCAACCATACCTTTTTGACCCTTCCCAACTCCCCTTCCATAGGACGTCTAGTATCTTCTGACAGTGGTGCCTCACTGTCAGCCTGGGTACTACCACTCACCTCTGCCCCTTGCAGTCACCCTGTCCAAGGGAACATCAGTATCTGTCAGCAACTGTGTCTTACCTTCAGACTCACTGCTACAGGATAGCTCCCTCCCTGAAAGAGCCACATCACCAGCCTCGGCTTCAGGTGTAGGGTCTGTCTGGGTCTCCCCCAGGCTACCAGACCCACATGCCTGTCTCCAGACCTGACTGCATGTAACTGCATGCACACAAGGTACTGCATTATCAAAATCATTCCTTATCAAAACATCTGCAGGGATATCCTCAAACACACTTACTTTCTTGCTTCCTTTTTTTCACCTTCTCAGTGAAGGTGAACCCTGGCCAAAGGTATTTGAAATGAAGTCCCCCCTATAGCTCTGACTGGAGTGGCCTTCCCAAGCAAGTACTGCTCCTCATTAACCACTGCAGACTTCACAGTGGTTATGCCAGAGGCTATGTCTCTGTTGGCAGTGGCCTGTTTTCCAGCCAGTAAAATATGATACAAACTCCGGTGATAGACTGGTTACCCTGTTGTCTCCAGACAACTTACCATTGGCACTTGCTGGCTTCCTCACCTTGTGTTCCCCACCTTGCTTCAGTAGACATTTGTATGCTACATGGCCTCTCTAGTTACATTTAAAACATCTAAACCCTGATCCTGGCTGTGTACCTGAGCTAGCGGGTTCCTCTTTTACTGCTGGACTATGTTGAAATGGTTTAGGCTGCCCACCACGGGTTCTCTTATATTCATATACAGCACTGGGCTTCTTGTTCAGTGGTGCCCTGCTTGCCAAGTACAGATCCCCTTTTCTTCTCAGCTCATCTGTAGAGTTACACTTCTGGTATGCCACCCAGATTCTCATGCCCTTAGGCAAAGTGCTAAGGACTTGTTCCCTCACCAAAATGTCTGCCAACCTTTCAAAAGTGGTGACCTAACACCAAATCACCCACCTATGAAAATAAGTGCTTAGCTCATTAATATAATCACATACAAATTCATTTCCCCTACATCTAATTCTCACAACATTTTTTTTTCTGTAAGCTTCAGGTGTTAACTTAAAACATTAAAATAAACATTCCACAAAAAGACAGTGCCAGAGTATCAAGCAGGGCTCATCACCAACCAAACAAATCACAAAATAGACACTATATAGGTGAAGAACTGACTCCAACAAATGTACAGGGATAAACAATATTTTAATAGCAACAACATAGAACAGTCAAAGTAAACAAGCAATAAAACTAAACGCTTAACAGAATCACCAAATTTTTCATTCGAGTTTAGGACTTTTTCAGACATACTACCTCTATATCACCACTCCCCTATATTTATACTAAATCATACTGAGCAATTAAACCTCATTATTCAATTAAATCACCAATTACCCTTTCACTAGAAACTGAGCCAGGCTCTGACACTGATGCATCACAATACACACATAGAACTTTAGCTAAGGTTTATTACAGCATCTGGAAACTGTAAAACAACTCCAGAACTTTCACCCTTAGTTCACTACTAAGACCATTAGAGCAGGATCCCAACCCATGCTTTTCACAGACAAATGTCTCTGGCTGCATTCAGACCTGTGAAATAAAATCTTTTTGGCCTAAACCAAGTCACTTAATTTCAGGCTTTTTTTCTTAAGGTTAGCTGGGCTGACCTTAACTCCTTCCCTTTCAGTATCCTGTGTTAAAATATATATATTTCATCAGTTACAACAATACAGTCTGACATACATGTATATTTCTTTTCTGTCCAGCAGGACCAACTGTTGAAACATTTTTAACACAAGCAACTTTACAAATGCATTTTTAACACTAGCATCTATACAAATTAGTTTGATATTTAAATGACATATAATTCTTTACAAAACTCCAGCTGGCTATGCTGGCATATGTTACACATGCACTGCCCTACTCCCCCTGGCAGACCTGGCACTACCTCATATAATCACACTTACTACCTAGAAATTGGTAACACATTGTTTGGCAAACCTTCCAACTTCATTTTTCGGGGATTCCTGAGAAAGCAAAATTCTTAAATAATTGTGTCACAAAGGCTGTAAAAATAAAATATTTTGTTTTTATATAGCACTGTGATGCCCTAAAATAAGACATTTTGAATCAATTTGCATTTATTTTCTAAACAATAGTAATACAAGTTTAAACTGTCACATTATTATTGACTTAACAGTAATCACCACTGATTACCTGAGAAGTTATGAGGGACAGGTCAAAAATAAGATTAAAAAATTATGAGTATTCTGCAAAATCAGGCCATTTACCTCTTATTGTACTGGTGTCTGTATTTGCTCCCTGTAATTTGTCTCTTGGAAATGGAGGATGTATCCAAATTGTCTGCACCAACTTTCTTAAACTTAAACCAGTACAGCATTGTTAATGCATCTTCTCCAATTTATTTTTCTTACATTGTAGCTCAATAGGTGGCCCCCTTCACTATTTTGTTTCTGATTTCAGTCACTTCAGTTTTTCATTCCTCTTTATAAATCTAGCCCACATATTACTATTTATAGCGTTTATGTAAATATGTTTATTCCCTTCCCTTTTTAATTCCAAGATACCACTATTGGTGTTTCTTAAATCTCCAATGTCACTTATTTTAGTGAAAGTAAGTTGTTTATTGTAAAGACATCCAGGTTCATATCCCTGCATCAGACGAAAGAACATGCACTGAAATACTGTCTTGCTTGGACTGAATGCATTACTCATCCACCTTGAGTGCCTTTTGTATGGCGACAGACCATATCTGTGCTAAATGACAGTGTTAAATAAAGAATTCACAAAAGGCTACTCCTGGAATGGCTGTCTTACCCAAGGTTACTATTATACATTTCTTGGTATGGAATTTTAAGCCTTGACTCTAGCACCACTTATTAGTTTGTATCAGGCCTTCTTGGAAAGTATCTATGTCTTTGGGGTATTTTATGAATGAGTCTAGTTTGCAGTCACCTGTGAACCTGGTCTTCCAGAGACCAGTGACATTAGACTTTACTTCAGAGAAGACCACTAATAGAGTACAATGTTCCCTTTTGCATGTACCTCACCAGACACCTGCAGCAGCTGGAGAGACACAGGGGTTTCTCACCAAGAAAATTCAGGACCTCCAAAACATGACCTATATGGAAAGACTGAAAGCCCTGTCACTGTACTCTGTATCCTACAGGCTGCTGAGAGGCGACTTGTGCTAGCCTACAGACCAGTCTCTGACCCTGCCCTAATGGAAATGCTGCATATCTGCAAATCAAATGGGACAAGAAACACTCACTCCAGGAATCTCAACCTAGCACATGACATTAACAGAACATGCTGGAGAGACAGATAAATATCCCAGAGATTTCTGCTCCTCTGGAATAAACTCCCAATTCATGTGAAACAGAGCTCTTCAATTACCCTATTCAAGAGCAACCTAGACAACTGCATTGGAGACCGTAACTTCACTCTGGGGATGGTATCTATGTCCCATATGGACAGGGCAGTCACTGCTGATCATAGACTCACTTTGTGAATAATAACCATGGTCAATTAGGGAACATGGGTGTAACATGGCTAGGCTTGTAAAGGCCTTAGGGCCATTAGCCTAGTAACCTCCTATGAACCTATGCCAAAAAGGAGCTGCCCCAGCACCAAACATTTGATGACTCTGCTAGTGACTGACCATTTTGCATACTTCTTGGGACTTATCTGTAAGCCAGATGATTGTCTAGTGTGTGACATAGGAGTTTGCACCTGATTTCACGAGCTTGTCTACAATGTTTGCGTGGGGTATTATGTAGAATGCCTTAGCATGTCAAGGTAGGCCATATGTACCATATTGCCCTCATCCATTACTTTGATGACTTTCTTGAAGTGCACCAGGTTGATCAGGCATGACCTGCCCTTGACTAAATCAAACTAGGTTAGGTCCAGTGTCATTATTTATCATATAAGATATTTTTTTCAATGGCTTTACATATGAGACTAGTCATAATTATAAGTCAGTAATTACCCTGGTCAGTAGATGACCTGCCCTTGTGCAGAGGGATAACAGCTGTAGTCCAGCATTAATTTGGTATTAAGTCTGTTTGGAGGCTATGGTTAAATAATCATTCTAGTGGACCTTTCAGGTCATGTTTCTTGCTATCTAGGAGGAATCTTGGGATATTATTAGGACCCATTGATGTAGTGTTTTTGGCCTTTTAGAAATCATTGAGAACCTATTCCCTGGTGATAATTATAGTTGGAGTTACTTCTTGAGTGGTGTCAAGGGGAGAAAGCAGTTGGAGCAGACTTTATTGGCCAGTAGATTCACTATGTCTTTTGGCTAAGTGTAGGTAGCTTAATTTACCATTAGTTTAGCATATTGTTGTGTATTGCCTTTGAGATTGTTGACATTGCTAAATCAGGCCTTGCAATTGTTCTTAGGCTAAGAGGCTAATTTAAGTTTATTAAATTTTGCCAGAGTGTCACTTAATAGTAGTTCATTTGCCTTAGACTAATTCCTGAAAGTTCTAGATCTGGCTAGTGTCCCAGGTTTTATTTCAAAGGAGACAACTTCATGGTCTGACCTGATCTTTGAGGATGTTACACTGTGCGTGCACGTGTGTGTGTGTGTGTGTGTGTGTGTGTGTGTGTGTGTGTGTGTGTGTGTGTGCGCGTGTGAGCAAGCATGTGTGTGCTTGTCTGTGCAGGAAGGGTGGTTTTAACCTTCACCCATGTTCATGAGGGCTAGGTTGAGCATCTTTGCACCGCGAGTAGGCATATGAACTAGCTGGAATGTTTGGGCCTGTGAGTTTGGGGTTGTTAAGGATTCTCAGTTTATAGTGGTGTAGTTGATGTTCCCCATGAATATGATATTGGGTTGACTGGAAAGTTACTCTAGTACAGTTAGTTACCTCACTGCTTATACACACACAAGCTGGCTCACCAATCCTGGGTAGAGGGAAGCAGCTTGGCTCTGCTTTGGTTACTGTTTTGGGAGGTTGCATATACAAATACATTTATTGGTAAGCTTACCACAGAAACCATTACCACAACTGCAGAAATGGCCAAGTCCCTTACAACCAAGTCCTACTGCATCCCCCCCCCCCCCCGCACAAAGCATGTAGGTCCAGAGCACTGAACTGTGCTGTTACAGCCATACTGCACCCCCAAAAAAAATTTCAGACCATGACTTGACATTGCAATATATTATCTATTTTGCCGTATCACACTAATTGCATTGCCTTTTGCATACAGTACAAGGGCAGAGTACATGTTAGACTTCCCTTAAAATGCAGTCTGTGACAAGCTTCAGCATCATATTATGGCAGCCAGTCCCACAGATGTCCATTAACATGGGTGCTAGTGTTCAGCACAAAGCATCCATGCCACATCACACCAGGCAGGATCACTATCGTAGTGAGATTAACCTGGTCAATCAAAACTAAATAAATAATACACTACATTATCCCTCTTTCCTTTCCACCTCTCAGCTGCTTTCAAAGAATTACTGAAGGTTTACCCAGTTTCCAAACTAATGTAAATACTGTATCATTACACTCTGTTTTCTAGAATGTACATATACAGTCTAATCTAAACTACTTGTGTTATTGCTTATGTATCTGTCTTTTTATGAACTGTTTTGAATTTCATCCAGGCTTATCCTGAACTTGGTCAGTGCTGATCAGTGCACTACCCCAGTAAACAAATATTCTACACACAATGCATGTGTGTGTATCATATATATGTTATATAAGGCCTGTAACAAATCAAGCTGTACCCACAACTGCAAACAGATAAAAGATTGCATACAAAATACTAAACAATGTACCATGCAAGCAGCAACACCGAGTTACCTCATTATTATAGTATTGCAATGAAATATAATCTGCAAAATGAAATGTACAAAACATTAAGAACAATTAAATTAGATCAATAACAAAAAGCCTGTAACAGACACTAGTTTATGCAAACGCTTCAGCAGTGGTTCAGTTCATCACCCATCCAACAAGTAAATGGTTATAGCAAGTGATTAACACACTCATTGTTACACTACAGAGACACACAATGGGTCATGAAGGTGCTAATGGGGGTATAAACAAATAGCAGAAAGCATGTGCATACATTTACAAAATTAACAAAAGCACAGCAGAAATCAAATGCCTAACCAGTTAGCATCATTGCTGAAGAATGCAGTTAAGCCATCTCTGTCATGGGATTAAAATAGCATCATTTTAGTACATTTCTCTGCTTTGTGAAAAGAGGTTGTAGACTTAGTTGTTCTGCTTAATTACAAATGGTTTTGCCCCAATATTAACTGTATACTCAAAGTCTAAGGAATAAATAAATGCCCGTGGCCCACCAACCAACATGCTGCCAATCATCACAGTGAAATGCCCAACAGTATCAATGTTGTATATGTGCAACCCAAATCAGAACTGGAAACACTGCTAGAGACATATGAAGAACCTTTAAAAACATTTCATAGGTTCATAGGTGTGTACTAGGCTAATAGCCCTTGGGCCTTTACAAGCCTAGGCATAGGATTACCCTGGCATAGTGCCACCCGACCTTACTTCCCAGTGCTTCTGTCGAGTAGAGCCACTGGTGTTATCCCCAGGGCAACTTTTCTGTTTCCCATCCACTCATCAAGATTTCTCTTGAAGAGGGTCAGTGAGGTGCTCTGCTTGACATGTGTGGGAAGTCTGTTCCGTAGCATGGGCAGTCTCTTGGTTGTGAACCTGTCCCTCTAGTATGTTCTGTTAATTGTGGTAATGAGGTTGAGATCTCTGGAGCGTGTGTTGCGGAGGGATTGGGATTTCTTTAGATGTAGTATTTCTAACAGAGCTGGGTCAGACATGGCTTTGTAAGTCAAGCAGAGATCGCCTCTAAGTAGGCTATATGAGACAGAGAATAGTTGGAGTTTTTGAGTCTCTTCGTATAGGGCAAGTGTTTAAGGCCTAGGATCCTCTTTGTGAGGTACTTTTTCAGCCTCTCCAGTTGTTGCAGGTGTCTAGTGAGGTACATGCCAAATGGGGCATTGTACTCGATGATTGGCCTAATGGGGGAAGAGTAGAGGGAGACAATGACCTCTTTCTTCCTGGAAGCAAAACCCTTAGTAATGAGATGTGCCACATAGAAGGACTTTTTGACCACAGTGGCAATGTGGTGATCGAAAGAGAGGTTGCTATCAATCTGTGTTCCCAGATCTCTTATAATGTCTTCTGTGTTCAGTGGACTACCATCAATGTGGTAATTCATGGGAACTGGGTTTTTCCCAAAGGGGATGATTACACATTTTTTGGCATTGAGCCAAAGGCCATGGTTCTGACACCAGTCGTTGGTCACAGTGAGACCATTCTGTAGGATGTCAGCATCACTTGTGGAGTTAATAATGGCTCCCAACTTGCAATTGTCTGCAAACTTTGTCAGCCAGAGTCCCTTCGTGCTGGTCTGGACTTCAGAGAAGTAGACACCAAACAGGAGAGGACCCAGGACCAAACCCTATGGGACTCCACTTGTTACTAATCGGTAGTCTGACTTGGAGTCAGCTACTTTCACACTGTGGGTTCTATCTGTGAGCCAGTTTGCAACCCACCTAGTGATATAGGGATTGATGCCAAGCTTAGTGAGTTTTTCTATGATTCCAGAGTGGGGAATGGTATCAAAGGCCTTGGCCAGATCAAGGTAGGCTTTATGAACCACCTTGCCTTCATCCACAGCTCTGGTGACTGACTCAAAGAGGTCGACCAAGTTGAGCAGGCATGATCTACCCTTCACAAAACCAAACTGTGTGGGATCCAGAATTTGGAGATTCCCTATATCCTTGTTTATTAGGTCCATGATGATGCTTTCCATAGCTTTGCATATCAGACTCATCAGGCTAATGGGTGATAGCTCCCAGGGTCTGTAGTCGTTCCGCCTTTGTGGAGAGGGATAACTGTAGCAGTGCACCATTTGGCAGGGACAAAGCCTGAGGTGAGGCTGTGATTGAACAGAACACACAGGTGAGGTGCCAGTTCACTCTGTAGTTCATGTAGAATACAACCAAGGATATTGTCAGGTCCCTTAGAAATTGTATTCTTGGCCTTGGACAGTGCTGTTTTAACCTGTGCCACAGTAATACTGGGTGCCTGGCAATCTACTGGTATTGTGATTGGTTCTTTGGGGGGGGGGGGTAAAGTTGGCACTGATCTGTCGGCCAGTATACTGACAATAACTGTTGGCTTGGTATAGGAGGTATCATTGTGCAGTAGCTCAGAACAAATCTGGGTATTGCCGTAAAGATTCTTTACATAACTATAGAAGGCCTTGTGGTTGTCTTTGCTATCTGCTGCAATTCTGCTTTCATACCTAGCTTTAGAGGATTTGATGAGGAATCTCAACTTTTTGTTCAGGCAAACAAGGGAGTTTTTTCAGTCTTGGGACTTCACCTTATTCCACATCAGTTTCCTCCTTATGTTGTAGAGTTTGTTTATGGCAGGGGACCACCAGATTGGCTTTCTTTTTTGGAGGAGACTGTCTTGGCTCTATTGGGTATGGCAAGATTCATGCATTTGTGTATGTGTTCGTACAGTGCATTGGTATATGATTCTGCAGTCACGTAACTATTCTCCATTTGCATGGGTGCCATGAAGTTAGCCACCTCTGTTTTTAAGATCCCAAAGTTAGCTTTGGAGAAGTTTTTCATGGTGGTTACCTTTGCTGGAGGGGGGGGGGTGTGGAAGGGATGTGGATTTCCTTATTAAAAAAGGCATGTTTTTTTCAGTCTGTGGGTGCAGTTCTCCTCTGTGCTTAACACAGAATTACCATGGAAGTTGCTCCTTTAAGAAGTAACTTAGGTTGATTGATGTTTTCTTTTTTTTTGTTTATATTAATTAATTAATTAATTAATTAATTACTTAATGAATGAATGAATGAACCAGATTTGTTCTGATTAATTAATTAATTTACATTTTTTTTTTTATTTATAGCCATTAAGGGCATTTGGAATTTTAACCTTTGAAAAGTTCTTATAACTTGAGGAGCCAGTTCAACATAATACAGCTGTTTTAACCATATTATGTTCTATCTTGGATACCAGATATTATATTGCAGACTTGCCATGATGGCTTGGGGAATGGCAACTAGCTCAATTTGACTTTTCAGGATTCTTACATTTCATCAGAGCAAAATATTATAGCAGATAAGCCCAGCAGGATCAAGACAGACTCTCACAAGTGGAAACTACACCCGGGAGTCTTCTAGGAACGGATCCAACTATAGTGAATACCTCAAATAGATCTGTTTGCCTCCTTTCAAAATGGATAGTTAAAGAAATTTTGCTCCAGAATTCCTTGGAAACAAACCTGGAAGACAGATTTTTTTTTTCTTTGCTATGTACAGGAACTTTCTTCTGTGCTTTTCTATCCTTTTCACTGATATCCAGAGTTCTTTAAAGATCCAGAAGGACTCTCCAGAGGTAGTGGTGGTGACTATCCTTTGGCCCAGACAACAGTGGTTCTCCCTTCTTTTGAAAATAGCCAAGGGCAAATATCTATGGGCCACTTCTGCTTAAATACTAGGAGACCAGTCACAGTCTGAGTACCCCAGGGCTCAGTGTTGGTCCTGCTCCTGTTTGGCATCTACTTGTCATAAGTCAAGGCTAATATTGAAGGCCTCTGGCTCACCAGGTTCACAGATAACTGTAAATTGGCTTTGATAGATTCCTCCAATGACACCAATATCCAACACGAGGGTCTGACACAAACAAATGATTGGTGCCAGAGCCATGGAGTAATGCATTTCTTCATGTTGAGTTTTATAGAGCCCTTTGGGAAGTTGTCCACCCAAGCTAATTACTATATCAGTAAAATGTCTCTAAAAGTTAACCTACTAGTTAAGGATTTGGGAACATAGCCAAGATAGTAAGAAAATGGACAGTGGACAGTGGTCTCACCTTCGATAACCACATCGCCACAACATTCAGGAAATCCTTCTATGTGGCACACCTCATCACTAAGGGCTTTTCATCCAGAAAAAAGGAGGTCATTGTCCCACTGTACTCATCCGTCATTAGACCCATTATAGAGTACAATGCCTCGATTGGTATGTACCTCACAAGACATCTGCAACAGCTGGAAAGGATGCAGAAATACCTCACTAAAAGAATCACAGGCCTAAGCAGATGCCCTATGCTGACTGTCTAAAAAAACTCCAGCTATACTCTGTGGCATATTGTCTACTCAGAGGCGATCTATGCTTAACATACAAGGCCATATCAAACCCTGAGCTGTTGGACATGCTCCACTTAAAGAAATCCCAGTCCCTCGGAGCCACACACTCCAGGGATCTACACCTTGTCATCACAATGAACAAAACATGCTGGAGGGATAGGTTCCTGCCCCAGAGACTCCCCATACTCTGGAATAGACTGCCTATACATGTCAAGTAGGGTGCCTCCTTGGCTTTCTTCAAAAGGAACCTTGACAGTTAGATGGGAGATAGGAAATTCACCCTGGGGATCACGTCAGTCGCCCTGCTAGACAGGGGTCCAGGGAAGTAAATATTGTGGGAAGAAATATCCAGGGAATTGTTATGGCTAGGCTTGTATAAGCCCTAGGGCCAATAGCCTAGTACCAACATATGAACCTATAAAATCATTCTGTTTTGCCCAACTCATAACCAAGGATATGGCATCCAGGTCCAGGGAAGTTACAGTACCACTCTACTCAGCCCTTGTCAGACCAATTATCAAATACAGTGCCCCTTTGGCAATTTCCTAACCAAGGCACCTGCAACAACTGGGACACCCTCAAAGGTTTATGAATACTCTGTACTACAAAGATCACCTAAATGCCCTGTTTCTTTACTCAGTCTCTTACAGGTTACTGAGAGCTGATCTTTACCTTGCATATTCAGACCCATCTCTGATGAACTTCTTGCACATCCGCAAAACAAACAGCACCAGGAACATTAGATCCAAGGACCTGAACTTTGCCTGTAACATAAATAACACATGCTGGAGATAATTATATGTGTCTCAAAGGATCCTCACACAATGGAACAGGCTCCCCATCCAGTGAGGCAGAGTTCATCCCTGACCCTTTTCAAGTGAAACCTTGATCAGTGGATGGGAAATCGTAAATTCACCCCTGTATGTCCCCCATATCTCTGATGGACAGAGGCCAACAGTAAGATAACTATTCCCAAACTAACATACCCCCCATAACTCTTGGCTACCTCCTTACTAGCATACCCCTACCATACAGGTGTCCAGTGTACTCGATGACAAAACTGGGTTGGGTTGCAGGCTAGGCTTATAAAGACCCTGGTGGTTAACAGCCTAGTACAAACCTATGAAACTATGAACCACTAGCTTCCCCACAGACTGGATTTACTCACACAAGACAGGGGTTGTGTGATAAACCGCAGCTTGAAAACACTTCAGCAGACTGCCTTGATGATAGAGTTTTGATAACCTGTAGGCATGTGTTCTCTGAAGATGTGCAGCAGGTACTAAAAGAGACTAAAAACATTCTGCTAGGAAAACATATACATTCATGTGTAAAATACTTTGTAATTGGTGCCGTACTAAGAACCTAGACCTTTTCAAGGTCCAAATGCATCTAGTTTTAGAATAATTGTGTGAGTTGTTATCCTCCTGCCTTTTAGGGTTGGGAGGATGGCCTAATGGTTAAGGTGTTTGCCTTACAGACACAAGGTACAGGGTTTGAATCTCACAGGGGATAATTGTCTAGGCTTAAAATGGCTCACAAGGGCAGTTAGCCTAGTACTAATCTATGAATCTATGAATCTATACTCTTCTATCAAAATTTATCTTTGGGCTATTTCTGCTTAAATACCATTAGAACCCCTCTACACTTCTTCCTGTCCTCAGGTCAACCAGTTTTTGAAAGGGGTTTTACATATTTGTCCACCAATAAAATAGGTGGCTTCTCCTTGGGATCTTAACTTTGTGCTTGAAAAGCTGACACGTTTTCCATTTGAACCTGCTCATCAGGCTAGACTGGGGTTCTTAACTCGAAAAACTGTTATTCATTGATTTGACTTCTGAAGGACAGGCAAGTGGGTTACACACTTTTATGGTGAGTCTGTTTGCCTCCTTTTTCACAAGGATGGGATTTCTGTGAGAACAAATGTTTCTTTCATACCTAAAGTGGTTTTGGGGTTTGCATGAGCCAATCTGATTATCTCCATGTATTCTTTCCAGAACCTAAAGACAAGGAAGAAAGAATATTACACACCCTGGATGTCCACAGGCAGCTCAAATACTACTTGGACAGAACTAAATCTTACAGGAAGATTGATCAGCTGTTTGTTTCCTGCGAAGATAAGAAAAAGAGGACAACCAATGTTAAAGCAGACAATTTCTAAATAGTTGTCTCATGCTATTTTTTCTGCTATTCTTACTATAACTGGACACTTCACGTAGGGTCAGAGCACACTTTACCATGGCTTTGCCTTTTTATATGGCTTTTTGGAAAGAGATTGACTCTAGAAGTATTCTCAGGTGAGCAACTTGGTCCACTATACATACTTTTACAAAGTATTACAAACTGGATTCCCTTTCCAGGCCCAGAACAAGCTTTGCTAGAACCATTCTTTAGTGGCTCCTGGATTCTTAATTTTCTTCCTCCCTATATAATTCTAATCTCTGTCTATCTAAATAGCTTAAGCTACTGCAATAGTGATCTAATATTGAACATAGTATAGCTGTGTGGGGAAGCTTATCATAACAGTAGATATTCTAATAGATTACTGTTACAGTAACTGTCCCCTCCCTCCATTCCCCTTGTTTTGTTTTTATGTATTGTCAAGATGTGGATGTATGTATCCAGCTGTATATATTTGAATTGTTTTTGTCTCGTTGTTTTTCCTAGTATTTTCCTTTCACAATTGTAGCCTCCTTTTTTGAGGCAAGAAATTTCTGAAGCTTTTGGCACCCAAATTGCTGCTTTAATGCTCCAGCATTTAGTTGTGTGGAAGGTGCCCTGAAACTTTTGAAAATAGGCCATTGGTCATATTCTTGGCAAGATATAACCCATATAGCTTAGGCGATTGCAACATCTACCTTATTATATGTTTACTTGCACAGCTGTACTTTCTCCTTTCCTGTTTGTATATGTACAAGCCCTCCATTCTGTTCAGTGTTTTGATAACTGTACTGCGCACTAACAGCTTTGTTTTACTTCCAGTATACAGTATCTGAAACAACATTTCTGAATACTTTATCAAATATTCAATGGGTAGAATTTCAGTTTTCAAACGCTGTAGGAAAAGTCTGGAACTCTCTTCCCACCAGTATTCTTTCTACTACCTCTCTACCCCAATTAAAAAAACAACTGTTTCACCACTTTCAGAAGCACTGGCTATGCCAATGCTCATCTCCTGACTGACAATTCCTAGGCTCTGATATGGATTCCCTTCCTTTATAAAAATTCTATGTCCTCCTGAATTCTTCCCTGAAAAATCTCTACTATAATTGACCTTTATCCTCAGTTTTTCTCATAGGAATAGCTTACTTCTCTCCCCATGATCAAGATTTTTCTCCTTGTTCTTTTTTATCAGGTGAACTTTTTGAAATGAAACTATCTATAGAATTTATTATTAATAATATTATGTCATTACCTTATTCTTGTTTCCATCACATCCTTATAAAGTATTGCTTTAATCTCATCTTATATCTAGTATGTAAACAACAGAATCTTCAATTGATTGTTTGATTGACTCTTGTCTGTTTTTTAACTGTCTGTATTTGTATAATTTTGGTGCTTTTCTCCCCGGGCCTCCGCTGAAAATGGATATGTATCCAGTCGGATTTCTCCCGGTTAACAAATGTAAAATAAAAATAAATAAATAAATAAATTTTGTGGATTTTAGCCCAGTGATGTTTAAGTCAATAATCAGTGTTTTACATAGGAAATGACTGCCAGTGCAATTTCTGTTTGTGTGCCGGTACTGATTCATGGTGTGTGCTCTTTTTATTTTACTTAACTGTGGAGTCCCTACACCCCCCAAAAAGCATGCTTTTTTAGCTGCTTCAATAAGGAACATAGAAACTGTACAGTAAAAGGCAAACATTAGCCAGATATTTTAAGTAGATACCCACAAAAGTTCTTTCCCACCTTTTCAAACACTTAATAGCATACACCTTCTATGTCAAACAGAGCAACGCATGATAACAGTTTTATGAATTCGCGTCTTTCCATCCAGTCATTAAGCATTGCATTATAGTTAGCTAAAGCATACTTTGACCTATAGTGGTAACTTATTCTATAGGCTGAGTCATTGGCCATTTTTTCATACAATTGAAGCTTCATCTAGTTGTCAGTTGAAACTTGAAGCACAGAGTAAGCCTAAAAATCTGCAGAGTACTCTATATGTCTTGATCCTATATGTCTTCTAACTAGGGACTTGTGCAGTGGAAAGATATAACTCAGCATCTCTGGAATTCATCTTATACATTCTGTTGGCCTTTGCCATTGTCCTTCTGTGCTGCATGTCATGATTTAGCTTGATGGTGACTAGGACTCTGAGATTCTTTTTTTCCTTCTTTGTCCTGCTTAAGGATTATAACCAGGACTGTACATTTTCTGTGCCTCTCCCCACCACACACACACACCAACATGCATAACTTCACTTTCTTATATTGTATTCTGCCTGCCACCTCTGCATCCACCTTGAAAACATCAGCAGGCTTCTTAAGTGATCAAGTACTCCATCTCTAACCACTGCACTCTTCGTGGTATCGTTAGCATACAAGCTGATATTGCACAAAAAAGATTCCTGCATGATGCAAGGTAACTAAAGAATCATCTCCTTCATGGACTGACAATATTGGCTTCACATACTTCTTAGTTACCACTAGAGCTTCCTGATGTGCATGCTTGTTAACCATTGGAGCTTCCTGATGTGTATCCTTGTTAACCATTGGAGCTTCCTGATGTGCATGCTTGTTAACCATTGGAGCTTCCTGATGTGTATCCTTGTTAACCATTGGAGCTTCCTGATGTGTATCTTTATTAACCATTGGACCTTCCTGATGTGCATGCTTGTTAACCATTGGAGCTTCCTGATGTGTATCCTTGTTAATCATTGGAGCTTCCTGATGTGTATCATTTTCAGTATGGCCATAAGTACTATGGAAGTCATAAACCCTTGTGCCATTAAGATATCCCTGGTCAAGACCATAGGCTTCTGTCTCAGAGCCTGAAGGTGCTGTGCAAAGGGATTCCACTTTTTGCTCAGGGAGATAGGACCTCTGATTACTGCAATCCAGTAAGATGCCAAGTAGCACCACTCTTTTGGAAGGGGTGAAACTTGACCTGGGGATACTGAATGAAAATCCCAGGTTTTGCAAACAATTCATGGTGAATTGTAAAGCCCTCTCCACCTCCACTTGGGTCAGTGCCCTGGGTGAGGCAGTCATTTAAGTAGAGGTAACAGTGAATGCTCCTTTGTTCTGCAATACATTATGACTAGATCCAGGCACATTGTAAATACTCTGGGTTCAGTAGTCAGTTCAAAGGGAAGGAGGTAAACTGATACTGAGAGCCCCAACCTCAAATCTGAGGAAGTATTTGTGGTACCTGTGAATTGGTATGTGAAGGTGGGAATCCTAGAGGTCCATGATAGCTATCAATACTTGAAGGAATATGAGTGAGTGCTAAGAGAACTTGCAATGTCAGCATTTTTATTTTTTTTTCACTTTTATGATTGAATGTGTACACATGTCACCATTTAATATGTGACATTATTAAAGATGTTTAAAAAAAGTGCATTTTGGGACCGTCAGGTAGGTGTACAGATTTGTTGGTTCCAGGATGGGTCTACAAGGATCCTCTTTTCTGGGCATTAGGAAGAGCCTTGAATATAACTCCTATTTTGTTCCTGCTTTGGTACTGGTTCATTTATTCCTAGCTTTATGAGCACTTTCAGACTTGGAAGGACCATATGCAGTTAGTCTCTTTGCATGGGTAAAATGCCTGACGCCTTTGTTTTTCAAAAGAACTGAAATTTGTAATACTGGCAGCTTACTTGGAGCACGTGTTTATGTCTTGTGATGTTTCTTAACTCTCTATAAATATGGCTACCCTTCCTGCTATCCTGGGAGGGGGGGGGGGTTAAGTAGGGCTGGGGTTGGGTGGATTGGGGGGTAGGGATGAGTGAAGCTTCATGAAGTCATGGCTACTCCTCTAAGGGGGTAGGAAACTAGGATTCCCAAGCTTTCCCATTCTGGTCTACCTGCCATTTCATTTTATACTACACCTTATTGTCCTCCACCTGCTTACCATTACCATCACCTGTGATAATAATGCCCAGTCTTGAGGGCATGACAAAGAAGTCTCAGTGACTGCATAGTCTTCCCGCCTTTCTCCATCTTTCTGAATGCTTCAACAGTAACAACACCAAATAGCAGCTCTGTATCAAATGCTGCATTAAGGAGGTGCATTTTTACATCCTCCAGCAGTGGCTGATCCTACTCACTAACAATGTAGCTGCAACCGTAGATGCTGCATCCACATCTCATAGCTGCTCTTGGGATAGTGCTTAGCCAGTTGCCAGGGCAAAGTCCAATAATTCACTTGTCAGAGCCATATCAGACTCTTCAATTTTTCTCCTTTATCTCATCAAGGATAATAAGCTGAAACTTAGTCGTATGTGTCTGGCAGTTATTGGCTGTGGAGACGAAGATATCAGCTATGTACATGTTCTTCCCAAATCAGTCAAGCAGTCTATTTTTCCTGTTATTGGAAAGAATATTGAGACCAGGAATCAATGTAAACCCCTTCTCAGGAGCCATAAACACCACTGCTGGGTCCACCATAGCATTTTTATAAAGAAATTCTGGAATTCCAGTACCCTGTAAAACCTATCAGGCTTTTTAGGGGCAGGGGCTGGGAGTCATGTTCCTTGCAGGCAGTCAAAAAAGTATCCTCTAGAGCTTTATTTATTTATTTATTTGACATTTGTTGACTGGGTTAGTCCGACTGGGCAGATGCCCATTTTCAGCGGACACCTGAGGAGAAAAGCTCCAATGGATAAATACAAGTAATAAGTAAATGATACATTAAGTATAAAGGTGCTAACAAACAACTGAACAGCAAATTAGTAACAGTTTCATCCAAAATCATAGACACAGTGAAAGTATAAGCATACATAATAATATACAGAATAACAATAAATACATTACAATTTCATCCAGTAACTAGTGAATAATACAGTTTCTTGCAGTTATGGAGCTGTTACTAGATTAAGGAATAAAAATGCAAACAGTTTATCTGTATGATATAGTTTTAGTTAGTATATTTTAGGGCACAATGGAGGAAAAAGAAATGGAGAGAAACAGGCATTTAGCAAGGAGAGGTTAGGAAATGGGAGAGGTAGATTAGGTTTGATCAGTGCAAGAACAGAGCCATGTATTAAACAGATAGTCTTTTAAGTTTTTTTTTAAACTGTTTAATTTAGAGATTGATCTTAAGGAAAGTGGCAGTTTGTTCCATGCATTGGCAACTGAGTAATTATAGAGGAGTTTGCCAAGACTCACTTGCTTGCGCTTCCAAGAGTGGAGAAATGTATACAAGTTTAGGAGCATTCTGGTCCAGCAAATCAACACACATTTTCTGGGCATTTGATGTTTTTTTTTTTTTTGGCTGCTGTTTTGAAGTGCTTTTTCATTCTGTAAAGAATGTATCCACATGAAATTTCCTTTGTGGGAGAAGCAGAACACATGGTGTCATCAATACCCATGCCATACACTAAGGGAGAAGACATTTGAAAGACATAGTCAGTTCTTCCCCTTCACTCTCTGAAGAGTCAGACTCACAATCTTGGGTGAGGTCCCCTTTTTGTTAGCTGAAGAGACTCTAGGCATTGAATGCTGATTTGCCCTTGGCTGCAAGTTCTGCAAGACATGAGGGAAATCTTGAGCCAAGGAAATACATTCCTGGGTAACAGCCTGGGTGGGGATAAGAACTGAGGATCCAGCAGCTACAAGAGGTCAAGGCAGCTGCAGAGAGCTAGTTGGGAACAGGTTTAGATTTCTCAGGTCCTCCTAGATGAGACAACTATCCTGGAGACCTGGGCCTGTGGATGCAAATCCCAGACTTCCATGTATGGCTAAAATTATGGGTTGACCATCCAACTCTTTTCAAATAATGAAGAGCACTGGTCTGTGTTTCACACAGGGGCTGGTGTCTTGATAGGAAACACCTAGATCCACAGAACTGGTGGATGCCAAAGGGGGGAATAACAGAGGCCTTAGTAATCTGATATGATTTTGCTGGGAGCTGTAAAAGTGCTTTACAGGGGCACACGTACTCAAGTGGAGCAGGGATGTTCGACACCTTGGCCACATATCCTGAGCCCCAGACCAGCTTTACTTTAATCAGTTCTGCATGCACTTCTTGGGAGGATGCCCAAGGTCAGGGATGAACTCTTAATCACAAAGGCATTATAGGTCAAGGCTTCAAGTTTCTTTCTGTGCAGGTGGTTTTGCAAGGAACAGTACCTTCTTCTAATGAATTTGAAAGTAAAGCCCTGACAAGGACTACAACCTCTAACACTGTGCTCAGGTCCTAGGCAGAAAACACATTAACTGTGGAAATTTCTATGTGGAGTTTTGTCTACTTCAAGGAACACCTGCTGTCTTTCTTAGGAACAGAATTTCCTAATGTGTAATCAATCTTTTGACACCCTAAACAGTCTAAGTTTCACTATCAAACAAGAACACTAAAGGTAAAAAGATTTCTTCAGTGGGTACTTATCTGGATTGAACTCCATATCAGGTCAAATAATACTGGACTATAGACACAGTGCAAAGAACAAGGCAGGAAACCACTGGATAAACATAAAGTAAAGCTTTCGGATACAATCCTTTCTCAATAGACACAGTACAATGCTTCAAGTACCACAGACTATGGCAAAATGGATCTAAAGTTACACAGAAGGATGCCATCTATAGAAAGGGTAGATAATAGCATCCCTAAGCAGCAGATGTCAGCTGGCCTGGATGGAAAGAAGGTGCTGAGTTGTGGAAGTCGGCTGGACATTGGGCTTTCTCTGGTAGAACTTCCTAGCAGAAGTTAGTACTGTAGCAGTGATCTATATAACGAACATTACTTTTTAATATTATTATTATTATTATTATTTATTTATTTTTTTTACTAATAAGAATGTTTGGGATGTTTGAAAAGGCTGTATGAATGTAGGCAATGACAATAGCCATACAACCCATTCGACACCTACGTTCACACTCAAACCCATACCAACTATTACTATAAAAAGACTGCTCTTTAAACTCAAACCTAGCTCCAGTGCAGCTGCTGATAACCTACCCACAGAATATCTAAAACTAGCTGCTGATGCCATCTCCTACCCCATCAGTATACTAGTCAGCAGATCCATCCTTGAATCCTATATATCAAAAGTTTGGAAAAGAGCATTTATTCTACCCCTCCATAAAGGCCACAACTCTAGTGATATCCCCAGCTACCGTTCTATAGCCATTCTCTCCCCACCTTTAAGTTCCTTGAGAAATGATTACATGTACAACTTCTAAACTTTCTCCTTAATAACCAGACTGTATCTCCTACACGGGTCTATGTTTAGCCATTGAATGGCACATTCCTCGAACAGCCGTTCATCATACATATATCAGCGATAGTGCATTTCAGCAAAAGGCCTTATGATTGTAAATAATATCATCGAGCAATCATAGTTGGCCAACATAAAGAAAACTGAACATAGTACATCCTTATCGGTATGGTAGGGAGTTCCTTATCCTACCATACCAGTAAGTAAGTACTACTTTCCTTTTTGTTTATGTTGGCCAACTAAGATCGTTCAATTATATTATTTACTATCATATGGCCCTTCATTGAAATGCACTTTCGAAAATATATGTACAATGAATGGCCATTCAAGGAACATGCCATTCGATGGTTAAACAAAGACCCCTCCTACATAACATGGTTTTAGACCAGGGCATAGTAAAACTGCCTTGATATCTTTCATGGACATAGTCAACAAAGCCCTAGACTCAGGCAAAATTGTTTCTTCTTTATTTCTAGACTTATCAAAGGCTTTTGATACAGACTGTCATCCATTACTTCTAAATCAACTCTCAAAAACTGGTGTCTCCCCCTCACCTCTTGACTGGTTCTCAAGTTACCTATCGGACAGGCAACAACCAGTTAAATAGAAGAACTCCCCCTTTTCATATCTTAATAATTCTACTGCTGTCCCTCAAGGCTGTATATTAGGACCCCTCCTCTTTAGCATCTTTATTAATAGTCTCCAGTCTACATTCAGTCAGGGCTCTATGCTGATGACTCTACTATTATCTGCTCTGCTGATTCTATGTCTGATCTGCAGCATATCTTTACCTCCATAGAGACCTGGCTCAGTAACAACCATCTGTCACTTAATCCAAACAAAACCAAACTAACTCTATTTACCTCCAAGAAAAAAAAACTCAAACAAGACCCAATTTACCATACTCTCTCAAAACAAAACAATAATTGACGTTGTTACTTACACTAAACTACTAGGAGAAATTATAGATGAACAGCTAAAATCTGACATCCACATATAGCATAATGCTAACAAAACAGTGGCTCTGCTGGACAGAGGCACAGGGAACTAATCTAAGGGGGCAGTGAAAGCCAACACATTCTGGCTAAGCTTATAAATGCCTTCGGCAGGTAGCCTAGTACCTACCTATGAACCTAAAACACATCAAAAGCTAGGCATTCTGTATAGGCACATTTTTTTCTCATCCCCTCCACTAAACAAACTCTTGCTACCACTTGTCTACTTTCCCCTCTCGTTTATGGTGCCCCATTACTTACTAACCTATAATCCTCCCTAAAAACTAAGCTTAGAATGAGTTATAACAAAGTTGCCAAGTTTGCTACAAATGTTAAACATTCTACCCATCACTGCACAGCTTTACTCTCCTTTAACTGGCTTGAACTCCCGCACTATCTCTTCTACATGCACTTAGCAACTACACATAAATTAATTTACAAACCTTTAGTTTGTCCTGCTCTCACCTCATTATTTATCAACTATCTATACAAAAGGTATCTCAGATCTGAAAATCAACACCTTTTGCAGGTGCACAAGCCTAACCTACCCGCTGGCCAGCTTCTATACACTTGTTTTGTAACCAAAGCCTGGAATGCCCTACCGCTAGCAATTAGATCTAATCAAAACCTTGCATCTTTCAGCATTTTTTTTACAAGATTATCTCTCTTCTATCTGGATCTGCACTTGTACCAATCCCCCACCTTTTAAAATCTGACTACCCCTATTTCTTGAATTTATTCTTATTTCTACTCTCTTATTTACCATAATATTCTTCTTACCGATTTTAATTAACCACTATGTATACAATATCTTGAGTAACCTAATTACTTTTATGGCAGATTTGTTATACAATGTTAGCCTTTTTACATGTCTTGTCTCACTCTGTATTGCAAGTTTGTATTAATTGTTAAATCCAGTTTTACCTTTAGTTAAACTAATTGTTAATTATTTGTCCATGCACATGTTTTTGTGAAATTTTACAAATGTTAAATTCTGTTCTATGTTTATGTTTTTTGTGGAGTTTTTCTCCCAGGGCCTCCACTGAAAATGGGTTCTTACTGGCCCAGTGGACTATCTCAGTAAACACATGCCAGTAAATAAATAAATAAATAAATAGCTATGTCTTTCTTTCTAGAAGCATGAAGTTCAGTAGTGATCCATTTATGACCAAATTTATCTTGGGAGGGTAACAGCTGTGGTGTAATACTCAGGATAGTGTTTAGTGAGAACTATAACTTCATTTCAGGTTCCCAGGTGATCTAATTGTAATATTCTAGTGAGGAAATAGGGTCTGGATATCCTGTGAGGTGGGTTTTAGCCAGGTTTCACAGAGACCCAGGATGTCTAAATTGTAAGAATGTGTTCAGAATTGTTGATGCCACCACAACTGAAAATATCTGCTTTCAGTTGTTAAGCGTTGCTTCCAGATAGGTGGGGTAGGATGAACATTGGATGAAATTGGAGGCCAGTATGGTCCAAGCATTTGGAAGCTCTTACCAGGAAGATCAAGGGTGTCCCAAAAGCTGACTTGTTCAAACAATGTCTAAAGTTATACCTTTTTGAGGTCACACTTGAGGCATGACACCAGTCATCAGAACTTTGTATTCATTTTATTTTATTTATTTATTTTACATTTGTTAACCAGGATGGTCCGACTGGACAAGGTCCATTTTCAGCGGAGGCCTGGGGAGAAAAGCTCCACTTAATTCAAAACGACAAATAACAAAAATAATGATATTATACATAGTGTAAAAAAAAATTTTGTTATACTAGTAGTATCTAGTGAGAAAATAAAACAGTACAGACAATTCAAATCAGCAATATTTACATATGTACATTCTGTCTGTAGAAAGAAACAGACAGAGATTATAACAAGTTCATGTTTGTCAAGGGGTACCATTTGTAAGACCAATGTTTACTGGGGCATGTACTATGAGAGAAAAAGAGAAAGTGTGGAGGTAACAGTTTTAGGACTATGTGATACATGGACAGAGCCAAGAACTTATAAGATGGGCCTTAAGGGAGTTTTTGAATTGTGTGGTATTTGATGCAGAAGTCACGGATGTAGGGAGATTATTCCAAGTTTTTGCTATAATGTGTGAAAATAGAGCTTTACCTGCTGTGTTGTTAGCTGAGGTAATAGAGAGGAGTGATTTGTCGGCAGAGCAGAGAGGACAATTTGGTGTGTAGTTAGTCAGTAATTGCCTTAGAGCGGGAGTTTTGTCGGGTTGCTTTAGGTTGTTGTATGATATGACAGGTTGGTGATAGACTAGTAGCTGTGGGAGCTCAAGCCACTGAAGTTGCCTAAGAGGTATGCAGCGATGGGTTCTGAACGGGGAATTATTAGCAAACTTGGCAATTTTGTTATAACAAGACTCAAGTTTGTCTAGGTTAGATTTCCTAACATATGTGAAAATTGGGGCTGCATACATTAGTATGGAAAGAAGGTGGGTTTGAGCTAGGGTGACCTTAGCCTGATCAGATAGAAAGTTTTTTTGTCTGTATAGGGAACCCATTTTTTATGTACCTTTTTTGTCGTTTGAGAGATAAGGATGTCAAAGTGGAGGTTGTTATCTATTTCAACGCCAAGGAGCTTGGTGCGGAGAGAAGGTGAAATGACAGTACCATTATTGGAGGAGATAGAGAAGGAGAGTGGAGAGGTTTTTGCTTTGTTTAGGGTGAATAGTAGTTTTGTTTTGTTAGGATTTAAGATGAGTTGAATATTAGTGATCCACCTTTCTACTGAGGCAAAAGATTCCTGGGTGAGGTGCTGTAGGGTGGTAAGAGATGCAGCTGAGCAGATTAGGGTGGAATCATCTGCATACTGGATTAGTGAGGCCTGCATGGTAGAGGTATGTAGGTTAATGGTGAAGATAGAAAAGAGTAGTGGACCCAATATGCAAACTTGGGGGTACACCAGTGGTAGTTGGGAGTAGAGGTGATAAAACTCCTTGCCACTGGACAGCTTGTTGTTGGTCTGATAGGTAATTTTTAAACCAAGCAATAGTGTTGGGGGTAAAGGCTAAAGAGGTTAGAGTATCTATTAGTATGGAGTGAAAACCATGTCAAATAGTTTGGAGAGGTCAAGGAATATAGCAGATACAAATCTGTTATTATTTCTATGTTGGTTAACCAGGTTTGTGAAGGAAAGAAGGGTGGTGGTTGTGCTGTGGTGTGGGCGATAGCCATGTTGTGTAGGGGAGAGGAGATTGTTTGAGTTTAGGAAATGCATGACTTGAGAGTGTATGCATTTCTGTAGTATCTCTGATAAAGGAGACAGAATGGCAATGGGCGGTAGTTTGAGAAATCATAAGAGTTTCCACCCTTATGAAGGGGAATAATGTAGGAGATTTTCCACAGTCGAGGGATATATATATATATATATATATATATATATATATATATATATATATATATATATATATATATATACACACACACATGCACACACACACACACACACATATATATATATATATATATATATATATATATATATATATATATATATATATATATAGGGATATACATTTAATCTTTTATTCTTATTTATTACTTATATGTCCATTGCTCTGAATTTTATTATATTGCTATTAGGTTATAAGCAACTAATAATATCTGACTCCAAATATGAACATTTTTTGATTTATACATTATTTTTGTCCCCCTTACATGATCATTCTCTGCAGGGGTCTCCTTATATGCACCTGTCAGCATCTCTGGATTACCATTCGGCTTGGAGGTGTGCATCATGATGCTGTGTTTTACCTGGAGTTCTAAGACACCAACAATGAACTCAACTGATATTGAAGAATGAATCTAGTAATCCTTCACTCATCAGATGTTCCATAAAACCACTATCAGTCCTGGGGGAATGTAACAAGTTATTCACTATGCCTTTGATATGGCTTTGGTTATTTATTCTTCTAAGGTTATGTAATTTGTCATCCATTATGTTTAAGCTATTTATTTTAGTAGCATTCTATAAACCAGGTAGGTGGACTGATCGGAGGACTTGTTTTTCAACGACTACCCCTGCCATTACACAAATGCAACTTAAAACAGAAAAGATTGTACTGTTCTTTTGTGTATGTCATAATACAAATATTAACTAAGGAAGGTCATTTGTTAGCACAGTGAAGCATGAAAAAGTGAAAGAGCACGCAGTATCACATATTGTAGCACAGAGAGACTACAGAGGTGGATGATACTATTCTACAGATGTTTTACACAATAGCAGTAAAAAATATAAATGTTAACTGTAGTATGTATAATACAGTACATGCACAAGCTGTTATGTAATACAATGTGTACGACAACCTCTGTAAAAATGAAACAGATGTCTTTTGTTATCTATAATGCTTATGATATGATCTCTGTTAGCCATCTTTCTTGAGACATGCCATTTGTCCTTCATTTTAAATCCTAAATGGGGTATGGTACTAGTCATCTGGAAATCTTTCAAAACTTTAAGTTGCTTGCCAAATGTTAGGTCTTCAGATAACACTTCCTCATTTGGTCCACATGCCTTCTCCATGGGGCATCTGCTGTAGCAAATGTGTGCAGTATAGATCCTGATCTTGAAATATGTGCTAGCACTAAAATTCTGTTTACCTTTTGTGATCTAAAATTGCTTGTTTTTTAGTATAAGCTGGACCTCGGTTTCCAATTTAGGAACAACATTTCTGGCATTGTATTAGTAGCTACATGTACCTATGCACTCTGTTTTAATGGATACAAAGAAACTCATGTTGTGTTGTAACAGTACTTGATCCAGAATCACTACAGTAACAGCTTTCCTGAAATCTTGCACAAACCTTTCTGCTAACTCATTTGTGAAATGTTTAATGCTAGCTTGCTTTGTAAACATCTACATTTTTTTATTAGATGTGAACTGTGGCCAGTCAACCCTGTAGATCATCTCATTTAAGTAATTTCTTGAAAATATTGTTCACAACATTGCAATGATCTTCTCGGAGGTGATGGATTCCATACATGAGGGTTCTGCACTCCTGAGTGTGTTGTCCTTCACGTGAGATTTTAAACTGAGGCCCATCTGCTTGAGCTGGTGGTAGCTCAGGTGGATGTAAAAGATCCTATGGCACCTATCAAAAATAGTAGGGGAAGTTCCCCGATGGCCATATTTATCCTAGTAGTATGAATACCACCTTGGGTCCATCCTGAAAAGAGGCTACTAGCCTAGTTTGACTAACCCATTCAACAAAGAATAAATAAAAAAAAAATAATGGCATGTATCAAAATAATTAGAATCTTTAAAAATGCATAGAATGTTTTGTTTATTTAATAAAACTAGTGATCCATAGCTTGTTAACTATGATGTGAAATGCCCAGTTTGCATATTTAAAAAAAAACGTCAGTGATTTATCACTATCTTACTATTATTCTGAATTTGAAATATATATGCAGGCTAAATTAGATATTTCAGTGCAGCTTCCACTACATCAACTCCTCAACTAGACCATTCTGCTAAACATAAATACTATAGCAATAACCCACGCCTGGGTGTGGGTAATGCTGGATTTACCCACGGTTGGCGTGGTTTGGTCCCGAGGGTGAAGCCGAGGACCAAACAGCCAACCGTGTAAATACAGCATTACCCACACCAGAAGTGAGTTATTGCTATTATACCATGACATTATTTAAGAAAAGAAACTATTACTTTTCTTAAATAATGGCATAGTATAATGCCTGTTTACTGCCCTTCTGCAGATGTCTGGCATCCGGCAGTCCTGATGTACTGCGGCGCCTGCAGTACATCAGAGCTGTGAGCAAAAGCATCGGAGAAAGCAAGATCTCCATTGCTTTTATTTACTGTTTTAAGCTATGTTAAATGGGTTTAACATGGCGAGACAGTTTAAAATAAGCAACGGAGATGTCCGTTGCTTATTTTAAATTGTCTCGCTATGTTAAACCCATTTAACATAGCGAACAGTAAAAAGCAACGGAGATCTTACTTTCTCCGTTGTTTTAAAACCTGTCTCGCTATGTTAAATGGGTTTAGCATAGCGAGACAGCTTAAAATAAGCAACGGAGATCTCCGTTGCTTATTTAAAAGCTGTCTCGCTATGTTAAACCCATCTAACATAGCGAGACAGTGTTATAAAAGGAGAGATATACTAATGGAAAAAGTCCGCGACGGACCTTTTTCCATTAGTATAACTCGATTTACAATGTGCACGCTGGCCAATCAGCGTGCACGTTTTGGGGGGGTCATGGTATAATAAACAATAGTCAGCTGCAAAAACACTGTCAGTATGACAGACAGTTATAACTCTGTAAATATTTATCATGGTGTACACAAATATTGTATAGATTTTGAATTCTGTAATGCAACAATGTTGCACTCAACTTGGATTACTGTTGGAAACAGTCAGTAAACTGACCAGTCCACTTACCAAGTAAACAAATGTAAAATAAAAAGGCAACCCATGTCAGGTTATTCATGAACAAAATAACAAGAATGAGGCCTGGAAGAAAAGTCCTTAGGGATTTTATATATATATATATATATATATATATATATATATATATATATATATATATATATATATATATATATATAATGTCAAACAATGAGAAAACCATATTCTTAATCATGACTCTAAACCTTTTGACATCTGAATAGTTACAAAAATCAATATTTTCTGAAAGCCAAAGTTACATCAGGTTAACAAATACTGCAGCTCACCAGGAGCCTTTGTTTGCAACCTTATTTTACAGGCAACAGTTGTAGTGCTGTACCCAATTCTAAAGTCATGTTGTGCATGGAAAAGGGTTTGGTGATATTCCTTAATTTTTTCCACAAGTACTTTTTTAAAGATTTTTGAGTAATGAGCTCCTTATGTCTGGCATAAGGCAATTTTGTCTGCATGCTTTTGCTAGCCTAAAGGAGTGTAACAGCAGTCCCAGATCACAGACATTCCCCTGCTCTAGTCTGTACCCATTTCCATCCCTAGTGCCTTCAGTACTATGAGTGTGCACAGTGGTGTGACAAGGATGGAGTAAATGGGGAGTCTTTCCCAGGTGCCAACCTGTAGGGTGTGATGACCATTAAAAAAAGAAAAACTCTTGACAGTTCACAAAGAGTTTATTAATCACTGAATAGACAGCTTGTAAACTTTTCTTCTTTTTAAGGTAGTTAAACCACTTAAAAGAGAAGTCAAATTGTTAGTTTACAAGCTGTCCATAAGTGGTCACAGTTAGAATCACTTAACGGAGGATTGTAAACTGTCAAAATATTTATAAAAAGTTTGACAGTTCACAAGCTGTCACCAGACAATTACCTTTGTAAATACTTATAAAGCTTGGAGAGGGAGGAGGTTATAAATAGGTTTGCTGCCCAGTATGGCAAATGCCCTTATGTAGCTTTTGGTTTGCACAGTGCCATTAGCAATATGTATAAGGTGGAAATGTCTGATTCATAATTCAAGCAGTAGCTAGCGAAAGGTCTTTGTGTCATTTGTTTTTTTTTTTTAAATATAGTCTTCTAGACCTTCTGTCAGTACTAGTACAGTTCCAGGATAAACTATCTTATAGTAGCAGTGCTCCGAATAGTGTTCTTAATGACATTTATGTTTCCTACTTAAAAAAAAAATAGTTACAAACAAATCCAGAAACTATTAAAAAATGAGAAAAAAGCGGGTGTCAAATTTTCCAGAATTCACCCAGCAAAAGGTTATCCCCTATTATTTCTTAACCACTGGCCTACATCATCTGTATTTCTATAACAGGAATAGTTCCATCACATTTTAAACATGCATGTATCCTATCTCTGGCCATTGTACCATCTCCCACCAAGCTACATGACTACAGAACCATTCCTAATTTATGCTGAATTACTAAATTGCTTTAAAAAATGATATAATGTTACATTTATAATCACATAAGCAAATACAAACTCTTAGATGCACAGCATTGCTTTCGTAATTGTTTTAGCGCAGTCTCTCCTATCTGCAGTCACTGACTATAGCTTTAAAAGTATGAAGAATTAATTATCAGCAGGTGGGGTTTCATTGATATGATATATGCCTTCTACATGAAGGTACATGGGATGAAACTAAGCAGAGATAGGATGGTGGTAATGGCGGCAAACTGGGGAAATCAGAAGAAGCTGAGAATAGAGATAGAAGGGAAGATAGTGGAACAGGTAAACAGCTTCAAGTATCTGGGAGGGGTGGTTGAGGAGAAGGGAAGTCTGAATGAAGACTTCAAAGCTAGAATCAGAGGGGCTGCAGCCAACTAGCATAAAGTGTCAGGTGTAGTCTATGACAGAAGAATGCCAAAGAAGCTGAAAAGTAAGGTATACAAGACAGTGGTGCGACCAGTACTACTGTATGGTACAGAAACCTGAGCAGTAAAGGCAGAACAGTTGAAGAAGCTAGAGGTGATGGAAATGAAGTGCCTGAGAATGATGGTAGGATGCACACTATAGGACAGACAAAGAAATGAGGACATAAGAGCAGAAGCCAAAGTATCACTAATTGCAGGAAAAATCAAAGAGAACAGATTACGGTGGTTTGGACACGTGCAGAAAAGCAGAAGACAATCTGGTGAGGAGGATTTGGGACAGACAGGAAGAAGTTAAGAGGAAGCGAGGATGTCTGCGACAGACAGGGATGAGTGTTGAAGAAGGCAGGATTGTGGCACTGAATCGAGAGAGTTGACGACAGTTAGCACGATACCCCGACCCCATGTAGAAAATGGGGAAAAAGGGGGCTGATGATGCTATGCCTTCATATTAACAGATCACACCTTTCCTTTACATAAAGTGAAGAATGTCTCTTCAGCCTTAAGTCATCATGTGTTTCCAAAGCAGTCAATCAAGTGGATATTCAGTATAAATGGCTAGTAATCCATTAGAAGTCAGTCACCTGACATGTAAAGTACATAAACAATCAGTTTTAGGTCATTTTTTTTCTCAGTATTTCTAACTGCCATACATGTCACCAACGCACTGCCTTTCACCTAAGTCACAGCATTAGAAATTAAATAGTCAACAACTATGCAATCTCATAATTAAACTCCTGGTCTTCCAACACGCAAATTTAAGCAAATTTGCCTACATAGCCCCTGAACTACACTGTACTCGAATTCTACACTACCTTTTTTATAAACCAGTTTAAAAAAAATACTAGCACTAGTACTTCTCAGAATCAAGTCACTCAGAACTCTAAATCCTGAGCCCCATTTGCTAATCAGTCAACTACCTCTACAGTACTAGCCGAGCCAAAAAGAAAATCTAAAAATAGGTCTAGTCAACAATAGCAGAATTAACAATAAATAGAAAGGGCTAGAACCCAGGCTTCTTCAGGAACAACTGCTTATCTTGGCCATCATTGCAACATGGCGAAAAGACAGCTTTAGCCCATCTACCTATGTTTGACAACCTTAATACTGACTGATACCAGCCAGGCAAGGTGCATGAATGGATGCCGGTGGTGTCCCCTTACTCATTAAAAACAACATAAAGCTAGACATTTCACATATGGTAAATGCTAACTCTTATTACAACAACAACAACCAATCTGGTTATCAGTACAACACCTGTCAGGCAAGCATGCAAAACTGCTTATAGGGTTTTGTTTTTTAATTGATTTATTTGTCTATTTAATTACTATTTGGTAAATGGGTAGGTAGGTAGGTTGGTCTTAAGACCTTCTTCAGACAAGGCCCATAAGTATAGAAAGAAAAGCAATCAACATGAATAATCAGGAAGCATATAATACATAAGAACAAATGCAAAATCAATGCTTGTTGCAGATTCTTATGATTGTTACCAATTCTTATGTACACAGAAATGTTGCAAAGATAGACCCCCGGATTCACAAATCCTCCGTGTAAGACTAAATAAGTCTTACTCAGTGGCTGCAGTTGAACGGTATGACGTCAGCATGCCATGAATATTCATGAGGGCATGCTGACTCAACCGTAAGTTTAACACAGACCGTGTAGGAAAGCAGGGGGCGTGTCCGACTGCCGAGCAGTCTAAATGTCCACGCCCCTGCAAGGGTTCGAAAAGTAAAATGAAAACACACAAGAGCGAGTCCGCCCAAATGTCCTTGCACCCAACACCACACTCCCTGACATTGTAAACCCCCATCACAGTTATAAAAAGTAAAACATTAATTTTATTTTTTTAAAATTCCCGAAATAGCTGCCCGTATTTGCACGTGTGTGCGCAGGTGTGCCCATTGCTTAGCTGCAGTTAGCAATTCCGACATAGAAGAGCATAAGAAAGAATGTTTATGCAAATCACACCAAATAGCAATAGCGTAATGGTAGAGCGTTCTCACAAAGAGGAGACATTCACGGTTTGAGTCCCACCACTCCCCTTCTTATTTATGTTTTAAATCAGTATATGAAATAATACCTGACATATATGATTAAAATATTAGTAAAAAGCAGTGAAATGGCCCATGTATCAGTGAACAAAATATATATTTTTAAAGGATCCTGATATATAATTGCCCGCAGTTAAGCAGCACTTTACCCAGCGCAATAGAGTTGCCCATAGTTAAATAGCGCTTTACCTAGTGCAATAGAGTTGCCCATAGTTAAATAGTGCTTTACCCAGTGCAATAGAGTTGCCCATAGTTAAATAGCGCTGTACCCAGCGCAATAGAGGTGCCCATAGCTAAATAGCACTTTAACCAGTGCAATCTGTTTGCGCGGACGTGCGCACCATGCCAACTAGGGCACCATAGGGCAACGTGGAGCAATGTAGAGCAAAGTTGCTTAAACATAGCCACACCCCCTAGCCTGTCTGGACAGTATTAAAATAAAATGAATGACAAGGTTCAAACCCAGGACTCTGTGCACCATAATCAAAGTACTGAACCACTAGGCCATGACAGCTTAGGAGAAATAGCCACTGTTAACATACATATACTTAGAAATGGTAGATTAACCATTATTAAGCAGGTCTGCAGTCAGCCGAGAATTTTCAAAAATGGCCAATCACAAACAAGTGCGGGAAATGCGGCATATTTAAGCCCCATAGGCGGGAATACTCGCCATAACTGATTGTAGCTCACATCTTCAGTTAGAATGGCTGGTGCTGGAGAGGGTACACGCATCCGAGCGCAACCTTGGGGCATCGAGGAGTCAAAATACATGGTTTGGCTCCTTGTCTACTGTCATGAGTCAAGACTCCTGCAGGGCCAGTTCCAAGGGACGGAGTACAAGGCAGAGGCTTGGAACCGGTTAGCTCATGACCTCACCATTGTCACAGGCGTTCCTCGGACTGGTGAGCAGGTCCGTCACCACCATGCAGACCTGAAGAGACGGAAGCAGGACCGCCTGAAACAATGGATACAGGAGGCCCGTGGGATGCAAGATGCCCCACAACTGAGTAGGTAGCCATGGAATGCAGTATGTAAGAATTGATAATTGATTCTGTATAATGGATAGGTATGTCTCAATATCCCTTCATTTACTTCACAGCTGCAGGCAGCAAGCCTATGCAGGTAGGCTGCTAAGGCTGCCCCACCAGACAGGTTAGTGATTATTCTGCATGTATTGTTATATAAAATAGTGGAGAGAGCATGAAAGAAAGTGTTGTAGTCCAATAATACAGACATAAAATTCCCTGAATAAGTCATATGCATGTACTGTCATATAAAAAAGTCAGAGAGCCAGAAAAAGAGTGTAGTAACCCATTAAGAAAGGTAAAATATGTCCGGAATAATATCTCTGCAGGTACTATCATATAAAATAAGTGAGCGAGCCTGAAAAAGAGTGTTCTAACCTATTAATAAAGGTATAATATGTCTTGAATGTGTCTTCCATATGCACTGTTATATCAAATAAAGGATGGAAAAGTGTGTAATGTAATTAATAAAGGTATAAAACCCAGAGTGTGTCTGAATCACTTACTTTGAAATGTTGTTGTATCCTTGCATTATACAAATAGTACTGTTTTAATAAGTGCTGGCAACCCAGAGTTGTGCAGTCCCATCTAAAGTGGGTGATGGAAGTGCTAGTAGCTGTGAAGCATATATACAGTCCTCAACAGTCAGTTACTGGCTGGCATGCATAAGTAAATCTGGCGCACGAGTAGCATGTTAATTTGTTCCCTAGAAATGTGAGTGTGCTTCAAGAAATGCAGGGTTCTGTACAAACTGAAGGGAAAATGTCATGTGAAAACATCCAGATATGTAGATAAAGAAATATAAATGAAATCAAGAAGTATGTAGCAGTAACATCTGCATTTTGGACAGTTAGTATGTCAGATATAGGTCAGGTATATATTGAACTAACCAAACCCATTACACAACCTAATGCATGTTGTCAAGTGTAATAATACATGTAGGGGATATACACTTGCAGTAACTAGGAATGTAGTGTAGACTAAAAGTACTTATAAGATGTTAATTGAGGTTTCTTTATACACCCTACTGTATGTGCATAAACCATGCAATTCCACACCTCAATGGGTATGTGTAATCTCAAATATTTGTTGAGACATATGTCCTATTGTTCTATAAATATTTGCATTCACTTTGATGCATGTGCCCTGTTCAAACACCACAATCATGGTGGCCTGTTGCTACCAATCATCCCTGCATGCTGTTGGAATATCCACTGTCGTTCAATATATGCATGTGTTATGCTTGCTGTTCAACTGTTGGAACTTTGGTGTGTTGGGTTAATGGGAATATTACTGCATGCTGTTACAACTAATCTGGAATGCTGTTGTTTATGTTGTAATTAAACACACCTAATCACAGAACATATCGGAAGGCTGGTCCCAGCGGACCCACCTGTCCTTCCTCAGCTGGCGAGTGCACCTGGCACCAGCAGGTCCAGTGCCCAGCCCGAGCTCCCCTCCTCCATTGGTCCTGTGCTACCTTCAGGTGGAAGTGCTGCAGGGGATGGGGCTCACCCCCCCATGCAAGCGTGGGTAGAGAAGGGCCACCTGTCACCCTTCAAAGGGTCCGGGCTGTGGCGCATAGGGAGATTCAGCGTTCAGTCGCTGATACCCTACGCCAGCTCGAGGCGAGAGTGGCGCATCTCATGGGTGAGCCTGCCCATCCTATGCAGCCCCCAGCACAGCCACCCTTGGGGCTGTGAAGGTGCAGTGGTGACTGCCCATGGTTGGGGATCTCAGTTCCACTGTTACCATCTGTGGGCTCATGGGCTTGCGATTTCCAAACATCCATCCCCGTCAATTGTGCTCACCCACCCCATGTGTCATATACCGCCCCTGTATGCATCTTGTTTGTCTTGTCTGTTAACCTCCCCAACCTACCTCCCAAAACATACCTACTTCCTCTACCTCGCTTTCCACTCTCACTTGAAAAAAAAAAAAGGGCAATCTGTACCCACAAAAAAATTACGCCCCATACATAGCTGCCCATTTCGCACACATGTCCGCTGGTCATGTAAACTGATAATTATAATTGGCAGTAAAACATATTTTGTTGTCCTCACCCCTCTCCCAGGGGTGGAAGGTTTCAAATATCACTCCACATTTATTGCATATGCACAGCTGTTGCTGGTAAAGAAATGGGCAGCTATGGACCTTCCCTACACCCGTCCTGCACATCCCAAGCTTGTTTACCTACTGTCTGTCCCTCTTTGTACCCCCTTTTTCGACACTTTCCTATCTCCCCATTTTCTTTTCTTTAAAAGAAATTAGTGCGGGGGTTAGCGGGAGTAAGCACTTTTAAGCGGCAGTAACCAGGTTTGAGTGGGTGTGCGCATGTGTGCGCTTAGCTAAGTGTCACTAAGCATCGCGCAAACCCGCTTACAACTGCTTAAAAATGCCTTAGTCACTCTATGTCAGGGCCCTTGTTCTGCTCAGCAGCAAAAAAAAACCTCTGCCAGTCTCGAACCCCAGACGATTGACACAATAGACTGCATGAATTACCACTAAGCCATAGCAGATATACAAATAACTTGGTGCTGAAATAAATATATCATGCATTACAATGAGGGAATGTAAATGGAACTTAGGAATGGCATAACACAAATCCTGTTCTGTTGGCCTTTACCAGCAGTTGTTGTGGAATTGCATGACATGACTGTGCAAAGAGAACCAGCCATTCTAGCAGGGAGTAATGTTACAGTAGCACCTTACAAACACCACACAGTATCAGACCAGGATAAACACTGGCAAAGTTGAACATTGCAGAGGCCAGACTCCCCAACTGTGACTGCTTTACAGGGATGTCCCTGATTTGTAAACAAATGTTAGCTGTGCCCCTCTGAATTACTCTGAAAAGTACTAACATTAGGCAGAAAAGTGGGGAATCACACTTAATGAATAATGTCAATAGGTGAGAGTAGACAATGTTTGCACATCATAAAAGGTGTAGTAATACATATGCTCCGATTCCCAAGAAAGTCTCAACTACAATATGTCTGTAGTATATTGCAGGTGTATCTCACTTATATGTACCTTTCACTGAGGCCGTTCACATATATACCTGAGAGTATCTGAGGCCTGGCAGAGGCAGAAACACACAAGCATATCAGCATTCCTGCTGTTACACACTCTGCAAATAGCTTTGGAAGGAGTTCCACAAGCATGCCCTTATGTAGGAGTACAACACAGAAATATCACAGGATGTAGCCATGTACTGCTAGCAACCAACTGTGACAATGCCATTGTGCCAGTACTGAAAAGACTGGTGTGGCGCACAGACAAAGTATAATAGGCTACCCTCTAGCTACCATCTGGATATGTCCACAGGCGGGAGCTACGCAGACAGACTACTTGCCTTGATAGACTAACAGGCACACAGCAACCCTGTATGTTCAGCAAGATAAACCTCACACAATAACAAAAAATGCTGTTTGCAGTTCTGCACCCCTACCCAAAGGTATGACATACCTGTGTATTCAGGCAAAAACAAGGGTGTAGGTAGGCATACTCAGTACTGAAATATGTCCAGTTGTGTTGAGCAGCATGTGCTAATGTCAACACAAACAAACCACAAACTGTTCAGAAGTGAGTAACTTAATAATTACAGTATAGTAGTTCACAAACAGTGCATGTGCCACAGGAATATATTGCAATAACCACATTTGTATGGCAGTTAATTGTCTAATGCAGAAAGAAAGTACATACTCCCATGTATCCTGTGTTAGCATTTGGAGGGGTGAGTACATGTCTACACTGAGAAGTGTGTACTGGAAGCAGCAACATTTAGGTTTGAGTACAACATGCATATCACTGGCTACAACCCTAGCTTCAGATAAGAGACATATACAAACCTTCTGACTGACACAACGGTGTCCCGAGCAAACAAGCATGGGCCCCACCTTGGAAAGCTGAAAGGGCTACGCCTACCTAACCTAGCATTTTATAGCAGTGGGCTGCAATCACAGTGAGTACTGCAATCACCACACAGCAGGCTGCATGCAATTACTGAATGGTGGGCAGCACTTGGTGCAGAGTCTGTCACATGCACATGTGCAGATACCTAGAAAAGCAGGCTGTACCTGCTGTCCACACATGCATTAATATCATTGCAGGAACAGGGAGATAGAGAGTGAGAGCAAGATAGAGACAGAGACACAGACAAAAGAAACAGAAACAGACAGAGAAAACCCAAAACAAACAACCAAAAAAAAAAAAACAAACAACAAAACAGTAACAACAGACGGAGCAGGGAAAACAAAGGTAAGGTATGTAACTCATATGTATGTGCCGGCATGTAGTAGATGTTCCTGAAGAGTATTCTACACACTGCAAATCATCCATATGTGGCAGCAGTACGTATCTATCTGTATCTGCACATGTGCATAAGGCAAGGGACATACTGCAACTGTTAGTGAAGGGTGGACACATATATGTCGTTGAAGGTTATGTGCATATATCTATGTAGGTCGTAGTATGAGGCATATAAAACAGCATGCAGTGCTGATATATGTCATGTGGTGGTTAAACACTGTGGGACTGATTTGTCAGCTCTGCTGTGTTACAGCCAGTGAGGCCTGCTAAAGCTACATGGGCTGAGGACACCAAAATGCATTCTGCACAACACTGTGCAATATAATCACATAACTGTACATCCCACAACTGTCACATAAGTGATATCCCACCATGAAAGGTGGACTGTACATGTGCCTATATGTACATCTATATGTACAGCAATGGATGTGTACATGTATGTGTATAGATATGTGTATATATATATATATATATATATATATATATAGAGAGAGAGAGAGAGAGAGAAACACGGGGTCATATGTACTGCAACAGGTGTGTGGTGACCAAGGCATGGACTGTAGACAAGTGTCGATACTGCAGTGCCATTCCTCCTTTCCAAAACACTGTACCCATTAACTACCACATAGGTAGAAATCTACCTAACACTGAAGGTGTGGTAAGGGAACATGGGACACAGGTGGACAGTAGCCTCCCCTTTGATAAAGACAGTGCCACACTAGACTTGTAATCTGTCTATGTGGTATGTGTCATGACAACAGGTGTGCCATCTAGGGAAATATAGGTCAGTGTTCCCCTCTACTCATCACAATGCCCCATGTGGTATGTACCTCACATGACAACTACAGCAGGTGGAAAGGCCACATACATACCTCACAAAGGGTAATACTGGCCTCAAACAGATGCCTTATACAGACTGACTCACAAAACCACAGCTAGACTGTGACCTCTGTCGGACATACAGAGGTATGTCAGACCCATAGCTGTGTGACAACCACCCAGGCCACACGCTCTAGGGCCCTAAACCTCGTCAGCTCACTAAACAGCACATGCTGGTGGGATAGGTTCCTATCTCAGAGATATGCCATACTCTGGAATAGACCACCTAGCAATAGCAAACAAGGCTCCTAATTAGCAGTTGTCATAAATACCCCTGATGATTGTTTGGGAGATTGGTAATACACCCCAGGAATCCCCTCTGTGGTTCTGGTTGACAGGGGCAAGTGAAATTAAAGTACATGTGTGGCAAAGGCAGGGTAGCATATGGCTAGGCTGCTGTAGGCCCTAGGGGCAATAGCATATCACCTACCTATGACACTATGCACTAACACATGTACTCAATGAAATACCTGCTATGTGAGGTTGAATAAGTGTAACACTGAATGTGTGCAAGGTCTGTAAAGGTGTGATAGCATAGTGTGAAGTTGTATCTGACATGGTAGTGTCTATCCTAGCTGTGAGGCCAGCAAAAGATGTGTATGTTATTGTTAGGCAGACATAGTAGTATGGCATATGATGTGACGTAGTTCCTTGTTGACGACTGTGGTGTCCCATTGTAGGCTAAAGCAATACATGTATGCTTAGTGAGTGGTACTGCTGGTGAATCCAACTCCCATATGAACTGTAGTACTACCTGAAGCTGTAGGCCTAAACAGCACAGTATGGTGTGTGTTCACATTGCTTGGAAACACTGTCTTGTGTGTTTCCTGTAGTTTGCACAGAGGTCATAACTCAGGCATAAGGGTTTGTAAGTAGTGGCACACAGTACTGTATGGTACACAGGTAAAGCTCATCTGTGTTGGCATACAGTGGTGTGTTGCATATTTGTCTGATGTATGTGTAATTCTGCCTGTACCATGGCTGCAATCATATGTGTGTTACAGGGTATATGTGTGTATCTAGCAACATATATACTCTGTTACAGCAGTATGCCACCTATATTAACAACTGTGCACATATGTTAGGCAGGGCTATGGCATCAATAACTAGGGTGGTTTACTGGTACTACTGTAACTGTACTTTACATTCATTACAATGGATGACATCTTTTTTCATGCATTAGCGTGATATATACCCCTGTGGTGAGGTTGTGCATTGTACTCTGATGATGCCCTAGGACGAAAGGGTGAAAGCGCTTAGTTCCATGGTGAAGATTCCGTTGTTTCTTGTATTGGTCCTGTGTTGAAATAAAGACTTTTACGTAAATATCCAACGATTCAAGGTTACTGGAATTTTTTGAGGTTGTGCATTGTGTCACAAACAGTGTGCCGGGTACTGTTGTATAGTGGTTTGATATATAGAGTGTGCCAGGCACTGTTAGTCAGTTGTGGCCTGAGAACCAATATGTGGTATTGAACGTGTGCATCCTCTGACAGACAAACGGATGGTATATATGGCAGTGAAGTGATATCTGTGGTTAAGGGTGTAAAGTGTGCCACAGGACTCGCTCACACATATTGTTCATTTCTCTTTCAGCCTGATGGCCCACCAACATAACCCTTGTTACACAGCAGCAGAGGAAGAGGAGATCCAGAAAAGCCTGGTGCAGCACTACAAACTGCTGTTTTCCAGAAGCAGACAGCACCACCATGAGCGGACTGCACTGTGGCAAGATCTTGTTCATTGGGTAAATGACATAGGCATGCATAACCAGACATATGAGCAGGTACACCATCACTGCAGTGATTTAATTAGACATGTCCAGCGGCGTGCGTCTGATATCCATAGACAACAGCTTGCCACAGGTGGTGAGGTGGCCATTCATCCACCCCTCAGCAGAGTGGAGGAGCTGCTCCTAAGCATGGTGGCTCCTGGACAACAACAGCAACTCCCACAGACATGTGTTGTCATGGAGGCCGGAGCCACCCAGCATGTTCATATGGAGCGTGCAGGTAACATGCTCTATCTGTAGTCTACAGTTACCTGTATTGTTAGATTATGTCTACATGAGATGTGTACTGTGTGTTTAGCAGTTGTGCTGCCTAGTGCTGTACAATACTGATATTTGGAATATTATCTGTGCACCTTTGACTGTCGACTGTTGTTCTACTATAGTTTAGCAAACCCACAGTAGCAATGCCACAGTTGTGGCCACTGACGAACTCTCTCATATTCTCGTAGGTCCCTCTGGTGTGACAGCAGGGCAGACGATCCATGCTGGTGAGTGTGGTATAACTGCAATGTTGGTAATGAAATGTGTATGTCATAGGTGAGGTGTAGGCCATGTACACATAACACAGCTACGCATAATGCATGCCATGCATCTTTGCTGTAAGAAGTTGCACAGCTCAGTAATGTCAGTAGCTGCCTCAATGACATGCAATACACAGAGCATCAGACACAGTTGTGGCAACACCGTACTGCACATTGGATAGGCATAGTTGCTACAGCTGTACACAACATAACACATTTATCATACGCAGTACACCTCAACATGCTACATATGACGTTACCCCACGCCTGCTGTAAGGTCACACTTCAGTATCCCACATCATCCACACACACATGATATACCTCAGGGGTAGAGACCTATCATGGGGCTGTGCAACACTCTTCAACACATAACACAGTCATGTTAGGCAATGCTCCCTATTGGGCACCTCACACACCCATGTACAAAGTGGCTGTGTAATTGTGAACATAGCCACTGCACTGCAGTTCAGATACAGCATGCTAGGCAGTGGTCTGTCACACATTAGTAGCTGTGAGTGACCACATGATGATGATGGCTCATGGTACTACATCCCATCCAGTTACAGTGACCACAGTACTACACATAGCAGTCATTGCTTTGCACCTCAATGTTGTGTGTGTGCAAACATATGCACATATACACAATATGCATAGCATGTTGTGTGTGTGCTTACATATGCCAGTATACACAATATGCATAGCAGTCGCCATCTGTACAAAGTGACACATATATGTCCTGGAATGCTATTTGGTGTATAGGTCACATGACACACATTGGGTATGTGTGGTGTTTAATGTTGCAGTCGTGTAGCATGCCATGTCATGGTTGGCACAGACATATCTGCAATATGTCCCACACTCACCATAGCCACTGTACAATGGCCATGTCGAGCATTTGGATTCCTTCACATTTACATGCACCACTCATCCCGTGTGTGTACATAGCATGCATGTGCTACACCTGTGCCCAGTATTATCTGCTATGGACACAGATACTGTAATCAGATATGGAAATCTATGTGTCACACAGATAACACATGCAGCCATGGTATGTATACCTGTGAGTGATGGTGCACAGGACATTGCAGAGCTGATAATACTTGCACAGCAATGTTGTGCCCATGTACACATTGTGTTCCAGGGTGTAGCCAATCACTGAACAACTACACACATGCATCAAAGCCATGTATACTGTCATTAAATAGGGCCATGTATACTCACACTGCATGGTCTTGAGCAACACATATTCTGCATGCTGACACGTGTGAGGTGACTGTTTGCCTTGTGATACTGTCACCCACCTTCACCCACTATTGAGTATGTGTTGGATTGCTGGTGTGTGTGTGTGTGTGTGTGTGTGTGTGTATCTGCTGTAGTGATGAGTGTATTTGTGTGCATGTGTTCATGTGTGCATGTGTTCATGTGTGCATGTGTGCATGTGTTCATGTGTGCATGTGTGCTAACATCATGTACAGATTGTAAAGTGTGTTTCCTGTCTTCCTCTCACAGGTGCTGAGTTTGGGGTGGCTGAATGCAGCAGGGAACCTGAAGTCACTGCCACAAATAGTGGAGATGATGAAACATGTATTGTAGCACAGGCAGGTTTGACAGGGTCTGTCATTGGTCTGCCAATTGACAGTACACAGCGTTCCACCCCATCTATGTGCACACTCATACTGCCAATACATCCCTCATCACCAGTGGCCTTAGCCGAGGGACAGCATACAGTTGGCATTGACCAGGATAGTGTGGTACCCATGGCACTTGCTTCCCCTCACAGCAGCCATACCCAGATTCCTGGAATGGTACCACATAGGCGGATGTCCAGGATTTCTCGGGGGAGCACCGCTGGTCATATTGCCCCTGGTAGATGTGCCCTCACAGGTCTTACAACCTTGAGTATGTTCCGGGCTGTAATGCAGGCACAGGCACGTATGGAACGGTACACCAGACAGGAACTAAGTGCGCAGAGGGCCTATTACACCGCTATCAATGACAGCATCCGTGACCTTGCCGGTGCCATCTGGAATTACACCAAGGTCATTGTTAGACGTTGGGGGGAGACATTAGATGCCCTCCACAATGTGTTTTCCATGAGCCAGGACCATGCAGGACAGTTGAGACGTTGACTCGGACACATGCCAGCAGCATCAACAGCTGGCAGTCATCGCGGATGGCCCACAGATCACAGCTGCTCCCATAGTGGCAGTACCAGCCCCAGCAATACTGGGGCTGGCCTGTCGATTGACCGTCCTAGTAGATCACGTGCACGTGGCTCTGGCCAGTCCCAGCAGGGACATGGATCCACTCGACATACCTCTGCCTCTGATGATAGTAAACAGTCAGGGTTGGTACCCGATACTGTCCGTAGCACCCCTGCCAGGCACAGGTACTGTGTCCGTGGCCAGAGGCAGTGATCTGTACAGCCTGGCAGGTACAGTCTGTGGCTATCCCACAACCTCCCATATATGGCAGCCACATGGTGGAGCTGTGTGTATGCAGACACACACACATTAACCAAACAACTAGGGCTCACACATACACACACACATTACATCAACATTGGCCCATGCTGTACTGTTGTCCCTCACACACACACACACACACACACACACACACACACACATAGACATGTCGATTTGATGGGTCAATGTCGGGCTCTGGCAAACCAACAACACACCCTGTGCATATGATGACACCTGTGCCACCTCCTGTCATCTGTAACATTGATGCAGGGACAGGCTAACATGTTGCTGATGCACAGGGTGACATTATAGCAGTGTAGCAATATTAGCAAGTTGTCAACAGGAAAGTGTAATGATATCCTTGTAGGTATACCTGAGCAGGCATGATGCATCAAAGCTCTGATTGTCAATGTAGCATTGTTTGCACCAGTGTTAGGTCCGAGTATGTACTGTCTGCCCCTGTGCCACTTGGCTGAAGTGTATAGTGTTGCCAGCATGTGTTAGTGAGTGGACAGTACATGTGTGATGTGTGCAGTACAGATTAGCAGGTGTACATCTGTGAACATGGTGGGTGCACACTGTCTGCATGTACGTGCATAGTGGACACATGGGAAGTGTGACATACCCTGTTTTACACATTGTTAACATCTCATAGTATCTCGCGATGGCCAGTATGCATTCTACTACAGATATGTACTAACATGGGTACACATGTGTGTATGACATGGGTTGACACTATGCTGTGGGTGATACTGTTAATATCTGTCAATGTTTTGCATTCTGGTAGTATACACAACCTCAACAGCATGACTATAACCAATCATTAGATGATGTCCTGACAACTGACACACAGTTGTAGGAAACTCAGTAACAGTTGGATCCTTCCGGTACTATACTATAACAGTAACCAGTGGTATTGACCGTCACCCGTTCCTGGGACCACACCTGTTTGGCATATAGGCCTCTTAGGTACATGCAAACACACTAGGGATATGTCCACCCACATCTGGAAATGCATGCATTGGCCTACAATGCATTCTCTGGATGGGACACATATCCTACACAAGGGTATCATACAGACAGATACCTGTTGTCCGACACATGCTGTATTGCACTAAGCCAACTATGGCATAGTCATCCACATTTACTATACATACTATCCCGACAGTACCACATAGGTGGTAGCCCCCAACATGTATGTTGGGTACCAATGTGTACATAGAGCCACGTGATATGTCATCTGTCCCTTGGTATCCACATATCCAGAGGTATTGTGGAGTCCCTCGGTGTATCACATAAGACATTAGGGGCCTGAATGCATATCCACAAGGCTGTTGTACACCTATAATGACTATCCATTATTGCCAGTCGTTGTTGTGTATGAACATGTATGACATATATCCCAGGCATGTACCCTCACTCACACTACTCTATAGTAACTGTCATGGGTGTGTGTGGCACAGATGACCTTGGCAACAGATCACTACAGTGGCCGGCCTTGTCACATGCATACATATGTGGCCTACGATCTGAGAAGCAGCGGCACAATCTGTCAAAGGAAACAAATGTATTCATGTAGTATGCAGGCTTCACACCTATGTACTAATTGAGGTGACATGTACATATATTTATTTGCCACACAGATACCTGATGTGTGCAATGCACATACTGTTTTAATCCTGATATGTCATACCATAGTAAAAGCAAAACACACACTGCATTGACCAACAGTGTCACACACACTCAGCAATTGCAGGTTACAAACCCCTACCTAACTATGTTATGATACTAGAGAGATACGCATTAACACGGCGTGCTATATACTTTACTGGGGGGTTTGTTTTCTCCTGCTATATTTGTAGGATGCTGACATCATCAGACTTTCCAAAGAGGAATGTACCTCTTTTAATGTGTTTTCCCAGTCCCCAAAAAGGGCAGTCCTCTCAAAGGAAATCACACACATACACACACCCCCACACCCAAACACACACTGTCAGCATTCAAACCCCTACCTAACTATGTTATGATACTAGAGAGATACGCATTAACACGGCGCGCTATATACTTTACTGGTTGTTTTGTTTTCTCCTGTTATATTTGTAGGATGCTGACATCATCAGACTTTCCAAAGAGGAATGTACCTCTTTTAATGTGTTTTCCTAATCTCCAAAAAGGGCACTCCTTTCAAAGGAAATCACACACATACACACACAGTCAGCAATTGCAGGATTCAAACCCCTACCTAACTATGTTATGATACTAGAGAGATATGCATTAACATGGTGTGCTATATGCTTTACTTGGTGTTTTGTTTTCTCCTGCTATATTTGTAGGATGCTGACATCATCAGACTTTCCAAAGAGGAATGTACCTCTTTTAATGTGTTTTCCCAGTCTCCAAACAGGGCACTCCTCTCAAAGGAAATCACACACACATAGTCAGCAATTGCAGGACTCACACCCCTATCTAACTATGTTATGATACAAGAGAGATACACATTAACACGGCATGCTATACGCGTTACTGGGTGTTTTGTTTTCTCCTGCTATATTTGTAGGATGCTGACATCATCAGACTTTCCAAAGAAGAATGTACCTATTTTAATGTGTTTTCCCAGTCTCCAATAAGGGCACTCCTCTCAAAGGAAATCACCCCCCCACAGTCACCAATTGCAGGATTCAAACCCCTACCTAACTATGTTATGATACTAAAGACATACGCATTAACATGGCACGCTATATGCCTTACTGGGTGGTTTATTTTCTCCTGCTATATTTGTAGGATGCTGACAACAAGACTTTCCAAAGAGGAATGTACCTCTTTTAATGTGTTTTCCCAGTCTCCAAAAAGGGCACTCCTCTCAAAGGAAATCACACACATACACACAGTCAGCAATTGCAGGATTCAAACCCCTACCTAAGTTATGATACTAGAGAGATACACTCACACACATACACACAGTCAGCAATTGCAGGATTCAAACCCCTACCTAAGTTATGATACTAGAGAGATACACATTAACACGATGCGCTATATGCCTTATTGGGTGGTTTCTTTTCTTCTGTTATATTTGTAGGATGCTGACATCATCAGACTGGACATGGTAATGTGTGTACACTTTGTTTTATGCAATCCCAGGAATAAGCCATATTGGTCGGCAGGTGTCAACAGCTTGAACAGGACCACATAATTCTTAGCTTGTGTGATCTATCTGTGGACAAATTGACATTCGTTCATATGTCAACACATATTTATGCACAGATTGTTGGTTTTGTAGATACGACGTGTCTGGGATGTTGATAAAGGGCTATTCAAAGTCTATGTGAGACATGTGTAGCTCCGTTCAGTGATGTATGTCCTGGGTGGCTGCCTTGCAAACAGTCTAGCATGTTTGGGAACCAAGATCTGCACATGAACATACCACAATTGGTAGGGTTGTGTGTTTGTCAGCTTCCAATAGCTCTGTTTATGACTTCAACCATGATGGACTCCATGATCTTGCAGATCAGACTTCATAGGCTTACTGGACTATACTTCCCATGGTGTGTTGTGCACCAACACTTGTGGGGAGTGCCATATATTGCTGTAACACATTCAATGGTTCCTGTGGAGAGGGTGAGGCTCAACAGACTGTTCAGGTGCAGGGTCTGTTTGTTCTGTAGTTCATTCATGACACATATAGGGAAACAATGTAATCCAATTGCTGCCATGCTTTCGGCTTTGGGGGGAGCTGTTCACCCATTCTACATGTAATATCTCCTGGTATGATGATAGGGACTTTCATCAGTGGGAGGTGGGTATGTATATATGGGCCTGTCTGACAGGATGTTGGCATTGTCAGTCAGGTACAGTTGGCCCTGACTCAGGACATATATGAGTGTACATTGCTATTTATGACATAGCTGAAGGAGGTTTCATGATTCCATCTGGACTCCTTCGCAGCTACTCTTTACAAAACACCGACAAACCTGAGCACTAATCCCTGTTATACTCTTTTACACACTTAACACCCTACTGATCCTTTGTGATCAGTCTACAGAGTATGTCATCATAATATCCTGGCATGTCCAAGGGTCAGTTTCGTGTGTACTCTCCAGTCCAGCAAGTGAATATTGTGATTTTGACACAATGTCACAACTGCCTCATGTACACAGACAACCCTCTCCTCCTCCCAACAAACTCAGATATATGTGAGAGATGCTACTATATAGACATACAGGAGGCTGAGCTCTCTCGACCCATGACTGGCACAGTCTATCAGGTGGTGAAGGTAACCACACACACCACATATCAGTCTCACATAAACCTATAGTGACAGCAATCAAACCACATTATCACACATAAACATACTTGGAGGCTCTAAATAAACTCTGCCTAAGCAGCAGAGACCTCCAAAGCAGACACACAAACAACTGCTACCCCACTACAATACCCACATATCACATAGTTCACAATGTCAGTGTGTCACACAGTCACTGCCCTTCGGGCTAAACAACACACCTAATACACTTGTAATAGGTGAAACTTATTGTCAGACACACGGACGTCCCACTCACCAGGCCGAACAAGGGGATGGTCACTTTGAGCTGTCTGTCGGGTGCTAGGATCCGCCACATAACACATGCACTCAGGTCACTCCAAAGCAAGTACAGAAATGGCTCCATCATTGTCCATGCTGGTGCGTAAAACCTCAGACATTCCTCCCTGGACCACATGACATGATACATAGAGGAACTCTCTGATTATGTAGCCCAGGACAGTATGACCCTGACCTTGTGTAGCATCTTACACTCACCAAGTATGATGTCACAGTATACAGACAAACTTATCACGTTTAGCAGTTGGCTAACATATTAGTGTCATTCAAAGGGGATCCAGTGTCTGCCAGCCTGGTGTGACATGCTCGACATGCCACATAGCTTCGCTATGGACAGCTTGCACCTGTCACCCTTGGACTTTCAAATACTGGCTAAGGCTCTTGCTACCACCATAGTGCCTTTTTTAAGCGGGGCTCAAAAGACAAACCCACCTCCATAGACATTACAGAGTAAATGAAACTAAGGGTAATGCTGCTCAACACCAGATGTGTTAACCTCAAATTGCGCCCACTCAGAACTCTCCTCAGTATGGAGAATAGCGATATATGTGCACTAACAGACACCTGGTTCAGGCTCACAAATGCACACCAGCACTATCAGGTTATATTTCATACTATTCAAAAACAGGAACTGCAAAAACACTAGTAACCTTGAACGCCAAGCAGAAAACGAAAGGACCACTCACCACCACGAGAGAAAATCCAACTTATTTAATAAGAAAACGAGTGTTACAAAAACAGTCCAGTAAAAATCCAGTAAAAACGAACATTAACGCCTTATATCAATTGACACACTGCGTTTTCGTCCACTTCTATGACTTCATCAGAAACAGTCAGCTCTTTAATTAACCATCTTTATATAGTCGACTCCCTTATGTCAATTATGCAATTAAAAAATTGTTAAAGAAATACATACATATTGCACTTAACCACAACCAAAAAAATACTGTTGCAAATTCATGAGCACTGAAACTTGAATAAATAAATATATGCTTGTTGTGGATTGATGTGTCAGTATAATTATTATTCCTCAAAACAACCTGTTATGTTTAAAAATATATGTATTGAAAAAATATATATATATGTTTAAAAAAATGCATTATTACCAGCTTAAAAAGGCTATACATGAGGAAGTAAGAAATAAATAAGAAATAAATATGACATTATCTACAAAATGCATAATCAAAGCTGAATTTCAATTAGGCACACTTGAGCCATCAAGAAAAAAATGCTTTAACAAAAATTGTGCCAAAAATAAGTGTGGAAGGATACACAGTCCAGAACAAGGTAGGAACAGTTAAAATACAATTAAAAATTGAAAGTTAAAAACTTCTCTTGTATAAATAATTCTTATAAAACATATTTCGAACAGACAATAGGAACTACTGGTGGCCAAAATTACTGGTGGCCAAAAATAAAGTGGCCAGTGCTGTTCTCAAAGCTTGGCTGCTCTCAATTTTAACAGGGGCAATATAGATATATGATCATTGACCCCCGGGAATTTATCAGCACCTAAAGCTACTTGCCACCATAGTTCCCTGTACTCTATTCTGGTCTCCCATGGTCCCCCTCGAATGTCTTGTTTTATATCTTCTATTACCATAAACTTGAATCTATAATCATTGCAGATCAGACTGTGCTTATACAGGGCATTGCTTTCCTTCTTATTAGCTATATCGTACATGTGTTTGTAAATTCTTTTTCTCAAAGCTCTTTCTGATTTTCCAACATAAGAAGCCCCACATTTTTCACAGTAAGCAAGGTAAACTATCCCTTTAGTATTACAGTTGAAATACTCCTGGCTGTTTACTGTTTTATTTCTGCTTATTATATTATAACCATCCCCATTCATAATATAGCAGCATTGGTTGCAGTGACCACATTTATAGGTGCCTTTCTTATTTGTCCTCAGACCACTTTGCATCATCTTCCCTTCCAAGATGTTACCCATATTCCTAGAATTTCTGTAGGTCACCTTCCTAGGGATGTTGCTTACCCCTTCTATATCAGAGAATGCTAAAAACTTGTCCCATTCTCTGAAGAAGATTTTACTAATTTCACTATTAATACCATTGTATTCTAATACTAATGCTTGGGAAATGTTATCAGGGGTTTTCCTATTGTTATTAGTTGAATCTGGCTCACCATTTTCTTCTAAAGTACCTTTCCAATCCTTACCCTTAAATATGGGCGCAAACCTACGCCCTAGTACAGGGAACTATGGTGGCAAGTAGCTTTAGGTGCTGATAAATTCCCGGGGCTCAATGATCTTATATCTATATTGCCCCTGTTAAAATTGAGAGCAGCCAAGCTTTGAGAACAGCACTGGCCACTTTATTTTTGGCCACCAGTAATTTTGGCCACCAGTAGTTCCTATTGTCTGTTCGAAATATGTTTTATAAGAATTATTTATACAAGAGAAGTTTTTAACTTTCAATTTTTAATTGTATTTTAACTGTTCCTACCTTGTTCTGGACTGTGTATCCTTCCACACTTATTTTTGGCACAATTTTTGTTAAAGCATTTTTTCTTGATGGCTCAAGTGTGCCTAATTGAAATTCAGCTTTGATTATGCATTTTGTAGATAATGTCATATTTATTTCTTATTTATTTCTTACTTCCTCATGTATAGCCTTTTTAAGCTGGTAATAATGCATTTTTTTAAACATATATATATATATTTTCAATACATATATTTTTAAACATAACAGGTTGTTTTAAGGAATAATAATTATACTGACACATCAATCCACAACAAGCATATATTTATTTATTCAAGTTTCAGTGCTCATGAATTTGCAACAGTATTTTTTTGGTTTTGGTTAAGTGCAATATGTATGTATTTCTTTAACAATTTTTTAATTGCATAATTGACATAAGAGAGTCGACTATATAAAGATGGTTAATTAAAGAGCTGACTGTTTCTGATGAAGTCATAGAAGTGGACGAAAACGCAGTGTGTCAATTGATATAAGGCGTTAATGTTCGTTTTTACTGGATTTTTACTGGACTGTTTTTGCAACACTCGTTTTCTTATTAAATAAGTTGGATTTTCTCTCGTGGTGGCGAGTGGTCCTTTCGTTTTCTGCTTGGCGTTCAAGGTTACTAGTATATTTCATACTATGCTTTCTGACCACAAGACTCGGAACGGCCAACACAAATAGGGGGAGTATTCATATACATCACAGATACACACACCTCCAGCTTAGTAGCACTGCACGAAGCATCGCAGACCATACATATGCAACTAACATTGTGCAAAACTGCCTTTCGGTTTGTTGCCTGCTACAGACCACCCTCCCAAACTCAGGAACCACACTTATCTTTCCTGGGAACACTGGAGAATATGAAGGTCTCCCCAAACACCATTATATTGGGTGACTTCAAATACCCAAACATTGACTGGGGATACTACTCAAGCCCCAACACCCTCGCCCAACAGTTGCTACTATTTGTAAACTCATATGCTATGGCACAACCGGTCACCACACCCACAAGAGGGGAAAACATATTGGACATGATCATCACCAACATGGGGACTCTATGTTCCACACCAGCGATATACCCCTCATTGGTAAGGTCAGAACATACATTTATCTCACTGGACATCCATATCCCGTCCCCACACCCATCTTGGGTAATCTTGGTGAACTTCTCAAAAGCAAACGTCTCACTTCTCCAAACCAAGGAGGTATCCTTCAGAGACCCTGGGACAGTGATAAATATGGCTCAGACTGCTGAATCCTTTACATACACATTCTATGGACACCTAGTAGACTGCATGGATCGTGCTATCCCAAATAACAAGAAGACTCACTCCTCCAATGGCAGGAGACCTGTCTGGTAGACCCTGGCCATTAATAAGCTATACAACGAAAGGAGGAAGCTACTAGATGATAGAGCACAATCCCAGACAGGGAAAGCATCTATGATCTGTACTAGCAGACAGCTACGATCATTCATGAATTTATCTAAGGCCTGCTTCTAACGGACAATTGCACCAGACACGTAGGACAATCACAAGGCCTTCTTCAGTTATGTCAGGAACCTGGGTGGACACTCACTGATATGCTGTGAGTTACTGCATACTGACTAAACATACCCTGAACCCACTGACATTGCCAACATCCTGGCAAACAGGTTCAGTGCAGATGTCTCCCCCCCATCCCCCCTAAGGAGAAACTGTCCATCCCAACAGAGTGTAACCTCCCTGACATCACAAATAAACAGGTGAGTGCTGCCCTCCCCAAAGCGGACAACACAGCATTAATGGGACCAGACGTTGTCCCGGCCTGCGTCTTACACGTGCTTCATGACAGATGCAACCCTCACATTAAGTCACTGTTCAATATCAGAGTTACTACAGGATATGTACCCAAGGAATGGCGTACAGCGACAGTGGTCCCGCTCCACAGAGTTGGTGCCACAATGGACCATGGACAATATCACCCTATAAGCCTAACTAGCCTGTTCTGCAAAGCTATGGAGCGTATTTTCATGGGACTCATACACATAGACACGGGAACCTACAGACACTGTGTCCTACACATTTCAGCATTGTTGTGGGCAGATCTTGCCTCTTGAACCTGTTCTTATTCTTTAAACAGTTACCAGGTCCATTGACGTAGGGACGGTTGTCCACACAGCCTACCTGGACCTTGCAAAACCCTTCAACACAATACCCCACTTGGCCATTATGCATATTCTCACCAGCGTTGATATCGACACATATCTCACACGATGGATTGCTACCTGGATCATGGATAGCACCCATATGGTCAGTATTGCAGGTGCCATGTCTGACTATACACCAGTTACACATGGCATCCCACAAGGCTCAGTCCTGGGACCTCTCTTGTTCAGTATATATTTGTCTGACGTACAGGCTAACACAGGAGGAATATGGCTGACCATGTTCGCAGATGACTGCAAACTGGGTGCCATAATCAACTCTCCAGCTGGCACATGCATACTCAAACAGGGTCTCACAGAGATGAATGACTGGTGCCTGAGCCATGGCCTACAGCTAAATGCCATTAGTTGCATAGTCATCCCCTTTGGGAATAACAACATGCCCACACATTACCACATAGATAGTAATCCATTACATACGGTAGGAGTTGTTAGGGGTTTGGGGACACGACTTGCTCGTACTCTCGCCTTTGACAATCATGTTGCCAAAGTGGTTAGACAGACCTTCTATATAGCCCACCTTATCCCATATGGTTTCACATCTAGATCAAGTTGAGGTCATTGTGCCCCTATACTTATCACGACCATGCTTGGTTACAATGCCACATTTGGGATTTACCTTACCCGACACCTGCAGCAACTGTAATGGCCACAAAAGTTCCTCAACAAGCAGATCTAGGGACTTACATGGATGCCCTGCACAGATCGGATACAGTAACTCCAGTTCTACTCAGTTGCTTACCGCCTACTCGGATGTGATGTGTGCCTGTTGTTTACAGAAATATCCAACCCAGAATTAATGGACATGCTCCACCTCAGGATATCTGACTCCCTTGGAGCTACACACTCTGGGGACATATACCCCAGCACAGATGTTAATCAGACATGCTGGAGGGACAGATTCTTATCCCAGAGGCTCCACTCACTCCGGATTGTAATCCCGGTTTCGCATAGGTAGAGACACCCACTGACCACCTACAGGAGACATCTTGACAAGTGGATGGGTGATCGTATGTTTACCCCTGGGATATCTTCTGGGTCCCTGCTAGACAGAGGCACAATAGACTAAACGTAAATGGGCTATCTTGTGTGACCTACTATTCACAGGCACAGTGTAGTAATCTGACAGGGTTGCAAAAGCCAAACACACTCTGGCTAGGCTTGTACATGCCCTAGGGCAGATAGCCTAGTATCGACCTCTGAACCTATGATAATGTTCGGGATGCACAATGTTTATTGATGATACTGTTTGCAGGTTTTTATCATCTTTGCTTTCCCGCTTTCTATGAACAACTTAGGTATCTGCAGAACATATTTGATTATGACAGGGTTCCACTATATTATATATGTGTCTGCTGTCATATAACTGTGTGCACAGGGTGGATTCCTGGATAGTGAGAGGTTCCTGGGTTAACACATGCAACTGCCAGATATGTGTGGCCCACTGCTGTACTCAGACATGGCCTAAGTGTGTGAGCATGCCCAGTTCAGGCTTTCAGTGTTTTGTTGCCTGACATTTGTCTCATTTATTCAAGTGTGTGAGCATGCCCAGTGTGACCTTTCAGTATGTTGTTGTCTGAGGTCCACTACATTTGTTGATGTGTGTGAAGATGACCAATATTAACATTTATACTGTGTGTGTTGAAAGTCAGGCTCTATTCTTACTGCAGGACTTACCTTTGTGTCATAACTCGACAGGGATTATGCTGTGCCTGCAGGGTTTCCATGAGATACTTTGCATAGACTTGTCAACATTTCTTCATAGAGGCTGGCCACTGCAATACTGTCATGGTTTAGTGGTTCAGTACTATGACTATAGTGCATAGTATCCTGGGTTCGACACCCATCACTGCTTTATATTTTCATACTGAGCAGACCAGACTGCTTAAGGGCCAGTAGAGCAAATATGAGCATGTTGGCTTTTGTTCAGCTATGCCCTACTTAGACCAAGCTTGTCCGACATTGCTCAATATTAACCAACATTGCTGGACGTTACCCAGTATTACTCAACATTGACCACAGTTGTGCTAGTTGGTGTGTGCGATTTTGTTTACATATACTACATGGTGGTAAATGCTGTTTAGCACTGCTTTATATTGCTTAACACATGGCAATCATGTTTCAGGTGGTGCTGCAGGGCTGCCTATGTCGGATGCACATACTACACTCCCTATACATGTTTGAAAGCAGGTAGTGTCAACTTAGGCATCCCTTTTACTATATGTGTGAGTCAGAGAGAGGTATCATTTCCAGAGTTCCTACTGAGCCAGTGTATGTGCTATGCGTTGTCTCTTTGCCAAGGCCAAAGTATACTGGGCAAGCCTCCTTCTGCCTACTGGGGCAGGCTCAGGTTCTTCCTCCTCTGAGTCACGCTCTGCCTGTGATGGCCTTGGCAATGGTGGGGGGCTGTTTGGCCCAGACCTATGCTGGTCCTGCTACAGCTGTTTTCACAGGATCATATTATGTAGCATAGCACATACCATGACAATTTGGGTACATGTAGTTGGTGAGTACTGCAAGGCTCCACCAGATGTGTCCAGGCACCGGAACCATGACTTGAGCAGCCCAAACACACGCTCGATTACATTTCGTGTTTGTGCGTGTGCCTCATTATGGTGTTCCTGTTCAGGTGTGTGTGCATTTCTGATGGGTGTCATCAGCCACGGCTCCAGTGTGTAGCCAGCATCCCCCACTAGGTGACCATGTGGGATGTCCCCGTTAGCAAATGTCTGGTACAGCTGCGTCAGATGCCAGATATGGGAATCATGGTAGCTTCCAGGGCAGCCAGCACACACATTCAGTATTATGCCCTGGGCATCACACACGACCTGGCAGTTGATGGAGGGGAAGCCCTTGCGGTTGAAGTAGACCCTACCCTGCTCACCAGCTGGTGCTTTGATGCATATGTGCATGCAGTCTATTGCACCCACTACCTCAGGGTATTCTGCTATTTGCTGGAAGAGACGCATATTGCTGGCCAATACCTCACGGAAATTTGGGAAATATACATGATCACCGGCATGTGCTGACATGGCATCCAGGAACTGGTGCAGTACCCTGGATGCTGATGCCTGTGATATCCCCATCATATCACCAGTTGGTTTCTGGAAGGTACCTGTTGCTAATATTCTTAGGCCAACACATACCTTGGTTTCCACTGGGATGGGTTCCCCTCTGTTGGTTCTGTGTGTGAGGCGTGGCCTGCACAGCTCAACAATTTGCTGCAAGAGGTCTCTATCCACTCTATAGTGCTCCACTATCTCCAGCTCATGTAGCCCCTGCTAGGTTACCCTGGGCCTGTACACTCTTCTCCGTCCCCTCACTGTGGGTTGTCCAGCAGCATTTGCATTGTTACCACCCTCAGCATGTTGCATATGTCGCCTTATAACAGCAATGGCAGCCCCTAACATTTCTTTGTCTCAGTAACGCTTTTTCAGTTTTCACTTCTATTAGCTTACTGCAGTGTTGCAGTGTCTCTTGAGAGAAACATAATGGACTGTTGTTTGCAGAGTTTTAAATGCTGGGCTGGGCTGGGCTAGTGTACTGCCTGTGTAATTGCCTGATTCTGATTGTTTTCACCTGCTAGCTCTGCTAGTACTCTCTTGTAGCTTCCTACTATTTGTTGTGCTACCTTTTTCCTTTCTGTTTCCTCGGGGGGGCAGCGCTGTGCGCACAAGTGCAAACACGCTCACACCAGCTCACATGCACGCACACATGCTTACACGGACTAAAACTTGCTTATTCTTGTTAAAACACACGCACACCAGCACAAATACGCTTACAACTCTTTAAACAGCCTTATACAAGCTTACTCCGGCTTAAACACGCGCACTCACGCTTACACGCGTGCACACTGTCTTACTCGGGTTTACAGGTGCGCATACACGCTCAGCAAGAAACTTTAGTGTTATCCACGGCATACACCTTCAATTTCTTGCCTTTACCTAGCCTACCTGTTGACACACCTCTTTCAAATATGTGTAAATGACAGCTGACACATGCCACTCTGCTCCAATGAGCTTCACTTCTTTCATACATACCTCCCTCGTGATGTCACCTATCTTCTACTCTGTTACTACCCTTATCTTACTCCTACACTCCACTGACTGTGCTCATTTGCTATGTAAACTTGCGATTCTATATCCTAACCCTCATTTGCATAGGATTGCCTACAAATGCTTGGTTACATCTCTTAGACTGAGCTTCCCCCCTTAGCAACCTCTACTCGGTGGCCATGTTGTCCTCAGCCTGCCACTCACTTGCATTGTAAATTCATATTAGCATTAAAGTGGATCTTCATTATTGATTTTCTGGTTTTTAGAGCGCAGCGCGTTTGCACTGCGCTGCGCTACGCTTAAACCCCGGAGATCGGGATGAAAAAAAAAAGTTATTTTATTTTTATTTTGCATCACTTAACGTTGCCAATGGCCGTATTTTTGCCCATTGGCATGCTTCTTCATGTAAATGCATCCTTTTTTTGGAGCGGTCTGCTCCATTTTGCTATTTGCAGAACCGTACTCAGTTGTCAACTGAGTACATTTCTGCAAATAACACTACTCCTACTCGGACAGGTTCGGGTTTCCTGGATCACATATCTACCTCATTTGCATAGCTTTCGCCTGCAACTGAGGTAATTTGCATATCCAAGCCCTGTCCGTGTAGGACTCGTTTTGAGAGCTCTGGTGTATGCCCCTACCGGCTGTTCCTGGATCGCTCGGCGGACATGTTGGCTGCATGGAGTCTTACTCTACTCTTAGACTCCGTGCAAGCCTTCATGAATCCGGCCCAGAGTTACACTAAAACCAAAGTTGTTTACAATATATATATATATATATATATATATATATATATATATATATATATATATATATATATATATATGTGTATATATATATATATATATATATATATATATATGTATATATATATATATATATATATATATATATATATAATGTCCATTTTTAATTTCAACATTTCAGGAAACAAATAGGATAACATTTAGGATAACAAGCAGGGAAAGACCGTGGAGGTAGCATGCTGTAAGAACTCAACATTTGAGAGTGACTGTCTTGCTGGAGTTAGTATGCTGATAGTAAATGGTAAGGTTAACCATTATCCCTAAAGCACTTACATTCAGTTTCCTTGTGCAAATGTTCAGAGAAGGCCTTTTTCAATACAGTGAGAGATTCCAGGCCCCTTAATTCAGGAGCAGGTTTGTTCCATAATGTTGGGCCTAGTCAAGAGAAGGCATGTTCTCAGTAGCTGTTTTATTTGGAGGTCTGCTTAATATAGGATCATAGGAAGTTACTAGGCTATTGGCCCTGAGGCCCTTATAAGCCTAGCCAAGAGTTTAGCCCTTGTGTAGACAAATCAGTACCCAATGCCCCTGTCCAGCAGGGACACGGCTGGAATCCCAGGGATGTATTTTCTATTTCCCATCCAGTTATCTAGGTTGCACTTAAAAAGGGGTAAAGAGGTACTCTGCTTGAGTCTATTCCACAGATGGGGGAGGCTCTGTGACACAAATCTTTCCTGCCAACAAGTCATGTTAATGTCACAGACCAGGTTGAGGCCACGTGTGTGGGTTACTTGAATGGAGCTTGACTTGCACATATGCAGCAGTCCCGTCAAGGTGGGGTCCAAGATCGCTTTGTATGCCAGACAGAGGTCACCTCTGAGGAGTCTGTATGAAACAAAGTAGAGGGATACGGCTTTTAGCCTGTGTATGGCAGATTTTTGAGGCCCTGATACCCTTACTTATGAGGTGGGCCATGTAGAAAGCTTTGTGTACAGTGGAATCAACATGGTGGTTTCAAAGTTAGGTTGCTATCAATCTGGGTGCCCAAATCCCTCACAACTGACTGCGTGCTTAGGACATTGTTATTAATGGGATAATTTGTGGGGATGTCACTCTCCCCAAAGGGGATGATGATGCATTATTTTGTATTTAGCTTGAGGCCATGTTTCTGGCACCAGTCATTTGTTTGGGTGAGACCCTCTTGGAGGATGTCCACGTTACTAGGGGAATTGATGACAGCGCCCAGCTTGCAGTCATCTGCAAACTTGGTCAGCCATAGCCCACTGGTTTTGGCCTGCACCTCAGAAAACTATATCCCAAGTAACAGAGGCCCTAAGACTGAACCCAGGAGTACGCCATTCAATACGGATCTACTGCTTGAGGTGGTTTCCCCTATTTTGACTAGATGGGTTCTATCAGTGAGCCATTTAGCTACCCATCTGGTAGCATTCAATTGATGCCTAGTTGAGAGAGTTTATCTATTATGCCCAAGTGGGGAATAGTGTCAAAGGCTTTGGCCAGGTCAAGGTAGGTGGTGTGCACTGCCTTTCCCTCATCCATGGCTTTGGTGACTATCTCAAAAAAGTCGACCACATTTAACCCATATGACCTCCCCTTGATGAAGCAAAACTATGTGGCATCGAGTGTTTGGAGGTTGCCAATGTCCTTGTTAATGAGGTCCATGATAATCCATTCCATGGCCTTGCAGATCAGGCTAGTTAGGCTGACGGGTCTATAATTTCCTGGGTCGGTGGATGCTCCACCTTTTTGTAAAGGGATGACAGTGGCTGTCCTCCACTCAGCTGGGATAAAGCCGGTACTCAGGCTTTGGTTGAATAGGGCACCTAATGATGCTGCAAGTTCCTGCCTGAGTTCACGTAGGATGCCGCCTGGAATGTTATTGAGTCCCATGGAGGCTGTAATTCTTGTCTTTGAGAGAGCAGTGATGTCCTGATTCCTAGATACAAGGGGAAGGGGGTAGGTACTGGGAATGTCCTGATTTTCTGATGGGGGAGACAGAGGGTTGAAATTCTTGCTGAGTCTGTCAGCCCTCAAGTTTGCTATATCTACAGAATTTGTATATGTGGTGTCCTTGACCACCAGTTCTGAAGAGACCTGGGTGCTACCTTTGAGATTACGGACATATGTGAAGAAGGCCTTATGATTGTCTCTAGTAGATGTGGCCAATTTGGACTCGAAGAATATTTTTCTCCTGGGTACTTCTTTGGGAGTAAACTTGGCCATGGATGGGTAGTTTCCATGTCAAAGGTATGCAACAGCCAATGTTCAGTATTTTATGAATACGACTACTTAGGAGTAAGTTAACCATTTAGTGACTGGAAGCCAGTTTAGACATTGTAAGGGGGTTACAGTAGTGAGATAGGCTATCAGCAAAGAAGACAAATCTTCACATTTTATTTTTTGTTATCTGAAGACTTTGTGAATTTTGTACTGAATAAAAGATAATCAGTGGTGCAACCAGTACTACTGCACTAGAGGTGGTGGAAATGAAGTGCCTGAGAAGGGTTGTAGGATGCACTCTGTGTGACAGACGAAGAACTGAGGGCATAAGAGCAGAAGCCAAAGTAGCTCCAATTTCAGAAAAGATCAAAGAAAACAGATTACAGTGGTTTGGCCACATGTGCAGAAAAGCAAAATACAATCTGGTGAAGAAGATTTGAGACAGACAGGAAAAAGGTAAGAGGAAATGAGGACATCCAGCAAAGAGGTGGATGGATTATGTGAAAGAAGATTTGCGACAGTCAGGCATGAATGTCGAAAAAGGCAAGAGTGTGGCATTGAATCCAGAGAGATGGCGACAGTTAACACGATTCCCTAAACCCATGTAGAAAATGGGGATAAGGGGGCTGATGATGATAATGAGGGAACCCTATACACACATACAGTGGATATAAAAAGTTTACACACCCCTGTTAAAATGCCATGTTTTTGTGATATAAAAAATGAGACCACAATAAATCATTTCAAAACTTTTCTCACCTTTAATGTGACCTATAACCTGTACAATTCAATTGAAAAACAAATAAATCTGTTAGGGGAAAAATATAAAAAATAAAAAAAACATACAATAAGCTGGTTGCATAAGTGTACACCCCCTAAAACTAATACTTTGTTGAAGCACCTTTTGATTTAATTATAACATTCAGTCTTCTTGGGTAGGAGTCTGTCAGCATGGCACATCTTGACTTGGCAGTATTTGCCCACTCTTCCTTGCAAAAGTGCTCCAAATCTGTCAGATTGCGATGGCATCTCTTGTGCACAGCCCACTTCTGGTCACCCCACAGATTTTCTATTGGATTTAGGTCTAGGTTCTGGCTGGGCCATTCCAAAACTTTAATTTTCTTCTGGGGAAGCCATTCTTTTGTTGATTTGGATGTATGCTTGGGGTCATTGTCATGTTGAAAGGTGAAATTCCTCTTCATCTTCAGCTTTCTAGCAGATGCCTGAAGGTTTTGGGCCAAAAGTGACTGGTATTTGGAACTGTTCATAATTCCCTCGACCTTGACAAAAGTCCCAGTTCCAGCTAAAAAGAAAGAAACCCCAAAGCATGATACTGCCACCACCATGCTTTACTGTGGGGATGGTGTTCTTTTGGTAATGCAAAGTGTTTTTGCGCCAAATGTACCTTTTGGAATAGTGGCCAAAAAGTTCAACCTTGGTCTCATTAGACCATAACACATTTTCCCACATGCATTAGGGAGACTTGATGTATTGTTTTGTAAATTTTAGCTGGGCCTGGATGTTTTTCTGTGTAAGAAAATGCTTCCATCTTGCAACGCTACCCCATAGCCTATACATATGGAGAATACGGGAGATTGTTGTCACACATAGTGCACAACCAGTACTTGCCAGAAATTCCTGAAGCTCCTTCAATGTTGCTGTACGTCTCTTGGCAGCCTCCTTGATCTGTTTTCATCTTGTCTTTTCATCAAATTTGGAGGGACATCCAGTTCTTTGCAACATCAGTGTTGTCACATATTTTCCCCACGTTTTGATGACTGTCTTCACTGTGTTCCATGCTATATCCAATACTGCAGACATTTTTTTGTATCCTTTGTGATGACCGTGCCCTGGCCCAGCAATCAAGGAGCCTCAATCCTCACCACTAACACCAGGGAGGTTGTCTCATAGAGGAGAAAAGGATATCTAATACACACAGTAAAGTACAATTTCTCTTAAGTGCACACAGAGATCACAGTCAGTCTGGGGCTGGTTGCTCCCTTGCTCACCAGGTCCCCAATAAGACTCCCCACTGGCACAGCTATATGGTCCAGGTCTCAGCCTAACTGGGCAAGCTAAAACCTCCAGTACCCACTCTGTCAAATCAGTGCTTTGTGTCCCTGCCAAGTAGCTGACACAACACACATACACTTTGAGATAAGTATTTATATAACTTCACAGACACTCCTGGGAAAGTCTGACACAGATTCTCCTACTGTGCCCCTTTACCCAGACTATACGGTAGTAATTACTGCCACCACCCAGTTAATAATATCAGATATGGAAAGGCCCTTAAAAGGGTGTCCAATTATTACTGTGCAATGTTAATACCCAATGGTAGTATGACTAACAGTCAAGGCTTACTATAGACTGGCCTATTACAATAACCTCTATAAATATGCAATGTATGCTGGAGCTTATCTCTACACAAGTCAGCCACAGGTAGAAGGTTTTAAAAATATTTAATAATAAATAATTAAAACACAAGACAAAACTACTACACCACAGAGATATCTAAGAGTTCAGGGATCACACAGAAACTTAAATAATACAGCAGGACAGGTCTGATTTCAAAGAAAAATACCTAATTAATTTTTACTACCTTTAACTATTCCTACAAGAAATCACAGTGCTAAAAAACTTACATGTGAGCATAAGGCAGAGTTCTGGTAAGTTGGATATCAAGATCAAAATGATTTTTAGTCTCTTGTGAGAAATAGTATTTAAACATTACTAACAAACATGTCTCTGGGTCCTCCCCAGATTACATCATGTTGACACCTAGGTTTTCCCAGTATTCATACTGCATCATCTTGACACCTGCTCTGAATTCCCAGGCTACTAGAAACTTCATTATTAAGCAAGCTAACACCTGCACAAGAGAATGCAACACTAAAAGGCATTTCACATATACACTGTAGCAATTAGTCCTGAGTTAACACAATAGACAGAATGTCTTCAGCCAGCCTGACCAGAACCACCTTTAAAGATCAAAGAATGTCATAAAACCATTTCAATTTCAAAAGACACATTTGAAAGGCTTGACTTAGTTTTTCTTTACAGCAAGGGGGCAATGTTGTAACAATCTTGAAGTTCACATTTTACATTGTTTTTCTTTCATTTAAAAACACACGTATACAAATGATAGAATTATGTATTAAATTCTATTTTACTAGGCTGGCAGCCTTCACCTGTCTCTCCCCAATCATCACACCCCTCCCCCCGGGGAACTCAAGCAAGTTTTTCAAGTGCCCCTTGAGAAACATCGCTTGAGAGTGTCAGGTCTATCTGGGTGTCCCTCACCCCATTCTCTGTCTTGAGAGCCCATCTGCATTGGCATTGCTACTCCCACTGCGGTGCTGCACTTAGATATCATATGCTTGCAACCCCAGACTCCATCTTAGCAACTTGGCATTTTGCTGACTGGCTCTGTTTAACCATGTTAGAGGGTTGTGATCTGTCATCACAATGAATTTTCTTCCATATAGGTAAGGCCGAAGTTTTTGTATTGCTCACACTATGGCTAGACATTCCTTTTCTACCGCTGCATAGCATTCTTCCCTGGGTTGGAGCCTACGACCGAGATAAACCACTGGGTGCTCTTCTCCCTCTGAAGAAATCTGGCTAAGTGCAGCCCACACCCCATAGTTTGAAGCATCCACCTGCACAACAAATGATTTGCTGTAGTCTGGACTGGCTAACACAGGGGGTCCTCCCAAAGCTTCCTTAAGCTTCTGAAATGCCTATGACATGCTAGGGTCCACACTACCTTATCTGGCCTATTCTTCCTTGTCAGGTCTATGAGGGGAACAGTTATGGTACTATAATTGGGAATGAACTTTCTGTAACACCCTGCTGTCCCTAAGAATGCCCTCACCTGCTTTTTGGCAACAGGTGTAGCCCATGCCTGAATAGCTTCCACTTTGGCAGGTTCTGGCCTTATCTTACCACTCCCCACTCTATGTCCTAGGTAGGAGACGTCTGCCATACCCACCTGACATTTGCTCGGCTTAATGGTCAACCCTGCCCTCTGTAGTCTGCCCAGCACCTCCCTGACATGCTGAAGGTGCTCTTGCCAGGAATGGCTGTAGATAGCAATATCATCTATGTAAGCAAGGGCAAACCCTCCTACTCCTGCTAAGATATGATCTACCAGCCTCTGGAAAGTCGCTGGGGCATTCTTCATCCCAAGGGGCATCTTTGTGAACTCATACAAGCCAAAAGGAGTCACAAAGGCTGACTTCTCTCTAGCACTGGGAGTCAAGGTCACCTGCCAGTAACCCTTGGTAAGATCACTGGTTGTAAAATACGTAGCCCCACCCAGCTGCTCTAGGGCCTCATCTGTTCTAGGCATGCGGTAAGCATCTGCCTCTGTTTGACTATTTAATTTCCTGTAATCCACACAGAACCTTGTGCTGCCACCCTTCTTTGGCACCTGTACAACTGGTGAGGCCCAGGGACTGTTGGACACTTGAATCACCCCAGTTCCAATATTTCCTGTACCTCTTCCCTCAGAGTCTGTTTGACTCTCTCAGTCACCCTATAAGGGGCCTGCCTGATAGGCCTTTGGGGTCCAGTATCCACCTGGTGCTGCACCAGGTGGGTGCTCCCTGGTTTCCCAGTGAACATACCCCCAAACTCCTGCAACACTGCTTGGATTTCTTGAACCTGGGTAGGGGATATCTGCTGGGACATTGCTACCCCTTCCACTGATGTGTCAGCCTAAGCCTCACTGAGGAGATCGGTCCCCAGATCTCCCTCAGATTTCTCCTGCAATCCACTGCAAATGCTCAGTACAAGGGCCTCCCTATCATGGTAAGGGTTCATCATGTTAACATGGTAGAATTTGTGCCCCCACCATCTGCCTAGTACTTCCACTATGTAGTTAACATCACTTACCTTTCTTACCACCTTATAGGGTCCCTCCCAAGCTGCCTGCAACTTGTGTCTGACAGGAATGAGAACCATCACCTGCTGCCCTACAGCATACTCTCTAGCTCAAGCATTCCTGTCATACCACAACTTTTTCTGTCGTTGGGCTTCTGCCAGTTTCTCCTGGGCCAGGCCCATGAATTCCCTGAGCCCTGTCCTGAGGTTCAGGACATATGTCACAACAGACTCCTTGTGAGACTCACACTCACCTTCCATTCATCTTGAATTAAATCTAGAGGTCCCCTCACCCTATGCCCATACAGCAACTCAAAGGGTGAAAAACCTGTGGATTCCTGGGGAACCTCTCTGTAAGCAAACAACAGATGGGGCAAATATTTGTCCCACTCCCTCTTAAACTGATCTGCAAATGCCCATAGCATGGACTTGATTGTAGTGTTTAACCTCTCAACAAGACCATTAGTCTGGGGATGGTAGGGGAGGTCTTCACGTGCTTCACCCCACAGGACTTCCACAAACAATCCAGCAGGTCTGACATAAAATTGGCACCTCTGTCAGACAGTATTTCCTTTGGGAAACATACCCTGCTGAAAATCTCTAGCAAAGCATTTGCCACCTTCTCTGCCTCAATGGAGGACAAAGCCACTGCCTCAGAGTATCGTGTAGCATAATCTAAAATCACTAGGATATACTTTTTCCCTGTGAAACTTGGGGTACTCAGAGGACCACAATATCCATAGCTACCATCTGAAATGGCTCCTCAATCACAGGCAAAGGCATCAAAGGAGCTCTCACCCTGTCTCCTGCCTTGTCTAACTTTTGGCACTGCTCACAGGTCCTGCAGTACCCTGTTAACATGTCTGGAAATTCCAGGCCAATAGAAGTTTTGCATAACATGCCTCTTTGTACATTTTTAGGTTCATAGGTAGGTACTAGGCTATCTGCCTGAAGGCATTTATAAGCTTAGCCAGAATGTGTTGGCTTTCGCCGCCCCCTTAAATTAGTTCCCTGTGCCTCTGTCCAGCAGAGCCATTAAAGTGATCCCTGGGGTAAACTTTCTGTTTCCCATCCACTCATCAAGGTTTCTCTTGAAGAGAATTAGTGAGGAGCTCTATCTAATGTAGACTGGAATCTTGTTCCAGAGCATGGGAAGTCTCTGGGACAGGAATCTATCCCTCCAGCATGTCCTATTTATTGTTGTGGTGAGGTTTAGATCCCTGGAGCGTGTGGCTCGAGGGCATATGGTTTTCTTTAGGTGGAACATGTCCATCAATTCTGGGTTGGACATGGCTTTGTATGTCAGGCAGAGATCACCTCTGAGTAGGTGGTATGCAACCGAGTATAGCTGGAGTATCTTCAGTCGAGCTGCATAGAGCATCTGCTTAAGGCCAGTGATCCTCTTGATGAGGTACTTCTGTAGTCTTTCCAGTTGTTGCAGGTGTCTTCTAAGGTACATCCCAAATGGGGCATTGTACTCTATGATGGGTCTGATGAGTGATGCATAGAGGGACCCAATGACCTTTTTCGATCTGGATGCAAACCCTTTTGTGATTAGGTGGGCCACATAGAAGGATCTTCTAACCACTTTGGCAATGTGATTATCAAAGGAGAGGTTACTATCTACTTGGGTCCCCAGATCGCTTATTACGTCTTCCGTATTTAGGGGGCTACCACCTATGTGGTAGTTTGTGGGTACTTTGTTTTTTCCAAAGGGGATGACTATGCACTTTTTGGTATTTAGCTTGAGGCCATGGTTTGACAGGTATCTGTCTCAGTGAGACCCTTTTGGAGGATGTCTGTATCAGCAGGAGAGTCAATTATAGCCCCTAGTTTGAAGTCATCTGCAAACATGGTCAGCCATAGTCCTCCTGTGTTTGCTTGTACCTGTGAGAAGTATATGCAGAACAGGAGGGGTCCTAGGACTGAGCCCTGGGGAATGCCACATGTAACTGGTTTAGAGTCAGACCTAGCTCCCGCAACTCTTACCATGTGGGTTCTGTCTGTGAGCCAGTTGGCAACCTATCTCATGATGTTGGGGTTTATGTTCAGGCTGGTGAGCTTGTCTATAATACCTGAGTGGGAAATGGTGTTGAAGGCCTTTGTAAGGTCTAGGTAGGCTGTGTGGACCACCTTTCCCTCATCTATAGCCTTGGTAACTGTCTCAAAGAAGTCCACCAGGTTTAGGAGGCATGATCTGCCCTTAACAAAGCCGAACTGGGTAGGGTCTATTGTTTGGAGGTTTCCAATGTCTCTGTTAATGAGATCCATGATGATGCACTCCATAGCTTTGCAGACCAAGCTAGTCAGGCTTATAGGGCGATAGTTCCTGGGGTCCATTGTGGCTCCACCTTTGTGGAGTGGAATAACCGTTGCTGTGCGCCACTCTGTGGGCACATAGCCTGTGGAGAGGCTGAGTTTAAACAGTGTGTTTAGGTGAGGGGTTAGTTCATCTTTGAGCTTGTGTAGGACGCAGCCTGGGACACCGTCCGGTCCCACTGATGCTGTGTTTTTGGCTTTGGAGAGGGCTGTTTTAACCTGAGAGTCTGTGATTTCAGGGGCAGTACATTCTTCTGGTATAGTTATGGGCCCTTTTGGGGCTGAGAGGGGGGTGAAGTTTGCCCTGAACCTGTCTGCCAGGATGTTGGCTATATTGGTCGGTTCAATGTATTTTGTGCCATTCTGCACTAACTCCGAGCAGATCTGAGAATTGCCACTTAGATTCTTGACATAGCTAAAGAATGCCTTGTGGTTATCTTTGGAGTCCATGGCAATTTTTCTTTCAAAGCTAGCCTTGGATGATTTTATGAGGGAATGTAGTTTCTTGCTGATACTGATCAGGGATGTCTTCATTCTTGGGATTTTACTCTTTTCTGTACTAGTTTCCTCCTTCTATTGTATTGCTTGTTTATGGCAGGGGTCCACCAGACTGGTTTCCTTTTCTTGGAGGAGTGAATTTTGGTTTTGTTTGGGATAGAACGATCATAGATTCTTGTAGGTGCCCGTAGAGTGCATTAATAAAGGATTTTCCAGCTTGGACAGCATTATCCTTTCGCATGGGGGCTTTGAAACTTCCCACCTCGGTCTTAAGCAATGTGAAGTTTGCTTTTGAAAAGTTTTTCACAGTGGTTTCTTTGACCGGGGGTGGTGGCGGAATGTGGATATCCAGATTGATTAGTTTATGGTCAGATCTAACCAGCGAGGGGTTGACCTCCGGTGTGGAACACTGGTCACCCATGCTGGTGATGACCAGGTCCAATATGTTGTCACCTCTGGTGGGGGTGTTGACCAGTTGATCCAGGGCATTTGAGTTTATAAACTCTAGGAAATGTTGGGCAAGGGAGTTTGTACTTGAGTAGTTCTCCCAGTTAATGTTTGGGTAATTGAAATCACCCAATATCAGGGTGTTTGGTAGGACCTTTATGTTTCCCAATGTTTCCAGGAATGCGGAGTGGGGGTCCTGGGACATGGTGGGTGATCTGTAGCAAGCTATAATTTGAATTGCAGTTTTGCCCATTGTTAGTTGCATGTGGATGATCTCTGAAGCATCGTGCTGTGCCACTTACCTGGAGGTGTGGGTATCCTTGATGAATATGGATACTTCCCCGCCTTTTGTATTTCGGTCTGGGTTTTGTGGCTGAAATGTATGGTATGAGTTGTAGCCTGGTAGTGCTGGGGCTCTCTCTGGAGCCTTAAACCAGGTTTCTGTTACTGCACATATATCGATTTTCTCCATACTGAGGAGTGCCTCGAGTGCGTGCATTTTGAGGTTTAGACTTCTGGCATTGGGTAGCATTACCCTCAGTTTTTTGTTACTTTTGCTATTTACAGTGGTGGGATTGTCTTTTGAGCCATACCTAAAAAGGCACTATGGGGGTGGCAAGAGCCTTGGCCAGTATTCGAAAGCCTAAGGATGACAGGTGCAAGCCATCTCTAGCGAAGCAGCGTGGCTTGTTGAGCATGTCATCCCAGGCTGACAGACACTGGATCCCCTTTGAATGACACCAGAAGCTTAGCCAATTGTTGAAATTGATAATTTTTTTCTCTATACTGTAGTATCATTCTTGGCGAGGGCAGGATGCTACTCAGGGTCAGGGTCATACCGGTCTGGGCTACATGATCAGAGAGCTCCTCCATGTCTCTTTTCATGTAGTCCAGGGAGGTATGGCTCAGGTCATTCACACCAACATGGACAATGACAGAGTCATATTTGTACTTGTTCTGGAGTGACCTGAGTGCTTGTGTTATGTGGCGGATCCTGGCACCCGACAGGCAGCTAACAGTAACCTTCTCCTTGTTCAGCCTAGTGAGTGGGATGTCAGTGTGCCTGACTATAGAGTCACCTATTAATAGTGTGTTGGATATGTTATTTTGCCTTAAGGGCTGTGATTGTGTGGCACACTGGTTTTGTGAAGTATGTGTTTCATGGTTTGTGTTGTGGGGTGGAGGTTGCTTGGATGTCTGCTTTGGAGGTCTCTGTTGCTTCTGCAGATTTTTATTTAGAGCCTCCGAGTATGTTTTCGTGCATTTATGTGTGTTTTTTGCCAGTGCTGGTTTCACAGGTCTATGTGAGACTGGTGGTGTGATGCAAGTAATTCCCTTCTCCTCTTGACTGCCTGGTCTAGTCTTGTGTTGAGAGAGCTTAGCCTCTAGTTTGGCTGTCTAATTGCATCTCTCACATGTATTAGTCTTTGGTGGAAGGAGGAGAGGGCTGTCTGTGTACATGAGGCAATTGTAACATTGCCTCAAAATGCCCAGATTCACCAGTTGGACTGGAGAGTACACCTGAAACTGCCCTTTGGACATGCCTGGATAGGTACAGTGAACTGTTTTACTGACTGGCTGGTAAGGTCGAATAGAGAGCCTTGTCCTTCTCTACAGTATAAGGGGGGGGGGTCTAGTGCTAAGGTTTATTAGTGCTTGCTATGAGTTTTGAGCAAGTGCCGGTATGAGAGGTGAATGGTTTGAGTGCTTAAGTTGAAAGTTTGTCTAGTTCCAAGGGAAAAATTGAAGAGTACACTTTGTGGAGCCGGAAATAGTTATACCCTAGCTAAATGGTGCTGCCCGGCGCGCAAAACCGTGCAAATGTGGGTTTTATAGCAGGGAAATGAAAGAGATAGAAATTCGCCCAAAATGGCCAATAAACTACTAATTTCTGGGCTGAAACCACTCCTCCAGGGATAGATAGGGTGCTGAAAGCTCCCTCTCTCACAGTGAACAGAGAAACCTCCTTCTATCCAAGTAAGGTATGGGCAAACACAGAAACATGTAACACAGCCCTAAATTCAGCACTAACCGGAAAACTGGACTATACTAGCTTAGACAGGCAGGAAAACAAGTATGTATTTTTTTGTTTGTTTGTTTTTTTCAGAAAATAAAGCAGATACAATCAAAAAAACACTTTAAATGCACAGAAATGGCTATCACACTCGAGTGCGTAGCCTGCAACAATTAAACAGGTAATTTAAACACAAAAACGACTTTGTTAAAGTGCAGGCAGTAAAATAAGTACAATATGTAGGTGAAACAAGCTTTTTAAATCACAGAAACTCTAAAAAAAATCGGCATTTGAGGCGGAATTAGCTAAAGGCAGCAAGAAAATGCAGAAAAATTATACTTAATCACTCCAAAGTCTCTCTTTTGTCTCTCTGCTGCTGTAGAACTCTGCAGGGCACCAGGCAGGAGCCTGCTGAGCGGTATACTAGCACAAAAAACTTGCAAATGCAGGCTTTATAGCAGGGAAATTAAAGAGATAGAAATTAGCCCAAATAGCCAATAAACTACTAATTTCTGGGTTGAAACCACTCCATTAGGGACAGATAGGCTGCTCAAAGCTCCCTCTCTCACAGTGAACAGAGAAACTTCCTTCTATCCAAGTTTTTATAATACATTTAGTGGAATTTTTAGACAACTTGGTAGTTAAGAATATTGAACATATTATACTTAAAGTAAATTTTTTAATTTTTATTAGTTTATATAACACCAGCAACAGATTATAGTAACAGGAATTATATGTATATATATTAATTACAGTGTATTTATAAGTAATGTCACTTTAAACATTTGAATGTTATTTGGCGCCAAAAAAGCCATATAAGCACCAGGAATGTTATGTATTACGAGTTCTGAGGAAGCCCAGTTTAAGTGGGTGAAAGCACTAAACTCTGTACTGCTCGTAACTCTGTACTGTTCATTTATTCTGTACTGTTCGTTTTTGAATAAATTCAGTTAATTATTTTACGCTGGTCGTGACAGTTTTGTTCTCGGTATAGCAGCTAGCACTTATAGGTGTACTCGCAGATTTCGATTACCAAATTATAGTGTTTTGTTTTTTTTCTTCTATCCAAGTAAGGTATGGGCAAACACAAAAACTTGTAACACAGCCCTGAATTCAGCACTAACCTGAAAACTGGACTAAACTAGCTTAGAAAGGCGGGAAAACAAGTATTTATTTTTTTTGTTTCTTTCAGAAAATAAAGCAGATACAATCAAAAAAACACTTTAAATGCACCAAAATGGCTATCACTCTTGAGTGTGTAGCCTACAACAGTTAAACAGGTAATTTAAACACAAAAACAACTTTGTTAAAGTGCAGGCAGTAAAATAAGTACAATAACAAAAAACAAGCTTTTAAATCACAGAAACTCTAGAAAATTAGCGTTTTATGCCCATATGACCTGCAAAGGGAATATCATGGGCTATGGCTAGAAGCGCCAGATGGTAAGCTCTAGGCACTACCAACTGCTGTACTCTCTCACCTTCTAGCCCTCCCTCAGTGGTCCACTGTCTGTACAGTAACCCTTTGTTCCAGTATACAGATTCCCCCTTCCCTTGAGAATCAGGTGCCTCCCTAGCTACCTGCCTCAAGCCTTGTAATGTAGGGTCTGAGAGCTGAGCCTGTCTCAGCTCTCTCCTTGTAACCCTTCCCAACTCCCCTTCCATAGGAAGTCTGGCATCCTCTGACAACGGTGCCTCACTGTCAGCCTGGGTACTACCACACACCTCTTCCTTTGCGGTTACCCTGTCCAAGGGAACATCAGTACCCACAAGCAGCTGTGGCTCACATTCAGTCTCAATGCTACAGTGTAGCTCACTCCCTGAAGTAATCACCTCAGCAGTTCTGGTTGCAAGTATGCAGTCTGTCTGGGTCTCCCCCAAGCTACCAGACCCACATGATTGTCTCCTAGCCTCACTGCATGTAAATGCATATGTACTTAGTACTGCCTCATCCAAATTCTTCCCTCTCAGGACATCTGCAGGATGGTAGTTCCGTACCCCTGTTGTCTCAAGACAACCCACTATTGGCATTTTGTCTTTATCACTTACTGGCTCCCTCAACTTTGGTTCCCCACCTTGCCTCCATGGACATCTGTATGCCACATGGCCCTACTGGTTGCATTCAAAACATTTCACCCAAGGTCCTGGAAATGTACCTGGACTAGTGGCTTCCCCTGCTACTGGTGGATTCTGTTGGGGCAGTCTGTGCTGCCCACCATGGATTCCTTTAGAACCATGAGCAGTACTGGGGGTCCCTTTCCTGTGCAGGGCTTCCCTGCTTGCTAGGTATAGGTCTCCCTTCTTCCCCAACTCCTCTGAAGTAGCCCACTGTTTATCAGCTAACCAGATCCTCATGTCCTCAGGCAAAGTGCTAAGGGCCTGTTCCCTTACCAAAAGGTCTGCCAGCCCTTCAGAAGTGGTGACCTGACATCCACTCACCCAGCTATGAAAATAAGTGCTCAGTTCAACAACATATCCACATACATTTTCATCTGCCTTGTGTCTATGCCCACAAAACTTTTTCCTATACATTTCAGGTGTTAGCTTAAAACATTCTAATAAAGGTCTTTTTACAGCAGTATAATCAAAACAGTCAGTATCATGCATTTTTGCTAAAGAAATTACAGATTTACCATGGAGTAAGGGGGTCAGGAACTGTACCTACAGCCTTTGGTTAACTTCATACTGTTTACACATCCACTCAAACATATGAATGAAGCTATCAAAATTATCCCCCCTCTTTAAACTGTGGAAGCCATTTACTGACCTTTTGTGCTTCTGGGGTCTGGTTACTCCCTTCCCCATTACCTCCATGACTCTGGTGAAGAGTCAGCATTTCCCTCTCATACTTTCTCTGCCATTCCTGCCCTTCAGCTTCTAGGCTTCTCATTCTCTCCGCTGCTTCTAGTCCCATACCCTTGGCCTCCAACTCAAGTCTCTTCAGCTCCAGCTGGATTTTTAAGTCCACTGCAAAAAAGTTGAGCTGTCCATTCTCCGAGGATATTGTATCTCCACTGTCAGTCTGATTGTCCTCCAGGCTGCTGTTTTCTGATGCAGCTGTAACCAAGGCTGCCATCAGGTCTGCTTTAGTCAGGTTTCCATGCACCAGTCCCCTAGCCTGGCACATCTTTGCCAGCTGGCTCCTTGTCAGCTTTCCATACTCTTCCACTGACATGCTGCCTGCTAACCCTGACTAACACTAAGCTAACAAAAGAAATAAAATAATTGTGATCTGAACTCTTGAGTATACACAGCCTGGCTGTTATAGAGTACAAAACACTTTTAGAGATCACTGTGCATAAACTACAGGAATTCACTCTATCCACACCACTACAAGCCAATTAGTGTGTGAAGTAGATCCCACTACTGCCAAACACTTGTGATGATCGTGCCCTGGCCTAGCAATCAAGGAGCCTCAATCCTCATCACTAACACCAAGGAGGTCGTCTCATAGAAGAGGAAAGGATAACTAATACACACAGTAAAGTACAATTTCCCTTAAGTGCACACATAGATCCCAGTCAGTCTGGGGCTGGCTGCTCCCTTGCTCACCAGGTCCCCAATAAGACTCCCCACTGGCACAGCTATAGGGTCCAGGTCTCAGCCTAACTGGGCAAGCTAAAACCTCCAGTACCACCCTCTGTCCAACCAGTGCTTTGTGTACCTGCCAAGTAGCTGACACAACACACACACACTTTGAGATAAGTATTTATACAACTTCACAGACACTCCTGGGAAAGGCTGACACAGATTCTCCAACTGTGCCCCTTTACCCAGACTATACGGTAGTAATTACTGCCACCACCCAGTTAATATCAGCTATGGAAAGGCCCTTAAAAGGGTGTCCAATTATTACTGTGCAATATTAATATCCAATGGTACTATAACTAACTGTCAAGACTTACTTTAGAGTGGCATATTACAATAACCTCTATAAATATGCAATGTACGCTAGAGCTTATCTCTACACAAATCAGCCACAGGTAGAAGGTTTTAAACATATTTAATAATAAATGATTAAAACACAAGACAAAACTACTACACCACAGAGATACCTAAGAGTTCACAGATCACACAGAAACTTAAAATAATACAGTAGGACAGGTCTGATTTCAAAGAAAAATACCCAATTAATTTTTACTAGCTTTAACTGTTCCTACAAGAAATCACACTGCTAAAAAAACTAACACATGAGCATAAGGCAGAGTGCTGGTAAGTTGGATATCAAGATCAAAATGCTTTTTAGTCTCTTGTGAGAAATAGTATTTAAACATTACTAACAAACATGTCTCTGGGTCCTCCCCAGATTACATCATGTTGACACTTAGGTTTTCCCAGTATTCACATTGCATCATCCTGACACCTGCTCTGAGTTCCCAGGCTAATAGAAACTGCATTATTAAGCAAGCTAACACCTGCACAGGAGAATACAACACTAAAAAGCATTTCACATATACACTCTAGCAATTAGTCCTTAGTTAACACAATAGACAGAATGTCTTCAGACAGCCTGACCGGAACCAACTTTAAAGATCAAAGAATGTCATAAAATCATTTCAGTTTCAAAAGACACATTTGAAAGGCTTGACTTAGTTTTTCTTTACAGCAAGGGAGCAATGTTGTAACAATCTTGAAGTTCACATTTTACAGTGTTTTTCTTTCATTTAAAAACACACACCTATATTTTACATTTATTTATACAAATGATAGAATTATGTATTAAATTCTATTTGACTAGGCTGGCAGCCTTCGCCTATCTCTCCCCAATCGTCACATCATTCTCCTGACTGATACCTTTCAACAATGAGATCCCCTTGATGCTTTGTAAGCTCTCTGCCAACCATGGCCTTTGCTGTAGCAGGCAACTGAGTAAATGTCAGGAAAATCCTACTAGGGCAGCTGAACTTTATTTGGGGTTAACCAGAGTCTCTTTAATTGATGGCAGGTGTGTACCCAAGAAGACTGAATGCGGTAATTAAATCAAAAGGCGCTTCAACAAAGTTTTAGTTTAGGTGTGCACACTTATGCAACCAACTTAGTGTACATTTTTTATTTTTTTATATCCCCCCCCCCCCCGAACAGATTTGTTTGTTTTTCAATTGAATTGTACAGGTTATAGGTCACATAGTTTTGAAATGATTTATTGTGGTCTCATTTTTATATCACAAAAACCTGGCATTTTAACAGGGGTTGGTGCACTTTTTATATCCACTGTATACACACACACACACACACACACACACACACACACACACACACACACACACACACACACACACACACACACACATATTTTCTTGACTTTTCAGTCTGTTCAGCATAGTTCCCAAGGACAAAGCAGAGATGGAAACCTCAAGGAATCGCATCAAGCATATACAGACTCTTCAGGGGATACTGACCATTCACAACCGAAAATTTCCAGGCAAAGAACATGCAAAAGGAAGCACATCACATAGACTCCCCTTCAGAATCACTCTTATCAGACACTGACTTGTATAAGCAATAATATCCCCACAATCTCCTCCAGAATATGGTACATTTGGTGGAGTTTTGGAATTAATTGGACAGAGGGAATCTTGGTTAAATGAACTGTCCTCCAGGATGAGGAAGTGCTCTTTGAGTCATATGGCTCTGCACTCTCTACCTCTTGTGTGGTCCCTCCTGCCAACTGTCATAGATTTGATTTCCAGGAGGACAAGGCAAGAGCTGGACACAACAGAAGCTATAACTCATAAACCAAAGTTCTCATCCCTCTTGAAGATAGGTAGTTTTGGTCAACAGGTCCTTTGTTGGTTTCTATGACTGCCACAGCAGCCACTGAGAAGAACTTTCAGGTGCATCTTCAGCTGTCCATCCCCCGATGAGGAATCTAGAGCAATTTATAGGATGGGAAATGGGAAAATGGAAATACTCCTCAGGCACCTTTGTCCTAAGGGTGTTAATAGTACCTAAACAAATATAAATCGCTTGCAAAGGGGCATAGTGTAATAATCTTTGGATACTTTGAGAAAGCCTCTCACACCAGAGTGTAGGAAACAGTTGCAGACCATTGTGTGTACTGTGTTGAACATAAATCTCTCTAGGCACTTGTACCGTAACACTATTGATGGGGCAGAAGGAACAGTGGGCAGTAGTATTACTTTTAGACTCCACAATGGACAACTTAAAGGTGTCATTCACTAATGCTTCCTTTGATGGTGCCATACTTTTTGGACCTATTGTGAAAGAAGAGCTAATGAGATGTGTACAAGAAGGGGAGGTACTGTCTGCTGTGAGAATTAATTTTGAGAATCCTCAGAAATCCTTCAACTGGAATTAGAAGGAAACCAAATCTCTTTGCCTTAGAAAATTCCAGCATCAACAGTTTGACTCTTAATCAGACAGGGGTGACTGAGGCAGAGGAAGTTCCTTTAATAATCACCAGTCATATGGTTGAGGGGGTCTGTAGAACCAGGGATTTTGGGAGACATTTTGGGGAAAACAAAACCAACATCCCTGAAGGCTTGCTCAACTGCCCCACCTCTGGGGGCATTGGTGGGAGCACATATTGCCACATCACCAAAAACAGGACAAGTGGGTGTGATAAATCATATCTAGGGGCAATACAATGCAATTTTTATAAAAGAAATGCACCATCAATGTGTAACATTGCTAGATATTCCACCCCAACCAGTTAAAGGTTGCCAAAAGAGCGTTATCTATTTGCTTACAAAAAACAGCCATCCAGGAGGTCCCATCAAGCCAGAAAGTGTCAGGAATATATATTCCAGATTATGTTTGGTACCAAAAATGAACAGAGACTTCAGGCCAATTCTGGATCTCAGCAGCCAAAACTGTTATGTAACCCCCCCCCCCTTCAGAATGGTCATGGAGTCAGGGATTTTACCCTGTCTCAAGGTAACAACTCAATTCACTCAACAAACCTTCAGAATGCTTACATCCACATAAAGATAACAAAGAAGACCAGAAGGTTTCTGCACTTTTGACTGGGAGCCAGTAACTACCAGTTCAAGGCCTTGCCCTTTGGTCCCACTACAGCCCCCTGGGTGTTCACCATATGCATGGCAGTGGTTGCAGCTCATTTGTGACTAAAAGAGACAGTTGGCTCCTCACTGCGACAACCAAGAGATCCGTACTAGAATCCAGAGCTTGCTTTTTACAGCTCTATCTTTCTTTAGGCATTTCCATAAGTTAAAATTAATTCCTGCTGCTTATACAAAAGTTAGCTTTTGTCAGCTGCTGTCTAGACACAAAAGCATGCATAATGAGCCTTTCTCTGGGTAGACTTCTGTCTTTCCAGTAACAATTATAACACTTTGGTGCCATCCCTCCCCCTTCTCAGGCTCTGTAATTCTCATAACCCTACGTTTAATGGCCACATCTATCCTTATAGTTGAACATGCCAAGTTCTGCATGAAGATTATGCAGTGGATACTCTCCATACAATAGTTCCAACTATCAGATCATCTATCAATCCCAGTCTGACAAACAGAAATTTGCAGGACTCATCCCCAACTGTTTACATAGGATGCTGCTGTTGATAGCAGACTCCTCTGCAACAGTGACCATGAATGGCTCCTCACTGAGATTTGGGGGTGGGTGGGTTGCTGAGCGGATGGTCCAAGGCACATGGAATCAGTCAGATGCCAATCTTCACATCAGCATAAGGAGAATAAAAGTGGTTCTACTAGTGATGCAGGATTTTCAGATACTTCTCCCTCCAGGAGTGATAGTTATACAATCGGACAGCATGTCGGTCATATGATACAGTAACAAGCAAGGGTCACAAATTCCTACCCACTTTTCGGAGCGGCCATGAGAGTGTGGTAGTGTACATTAGATACAGACTGCTTTCTTTTTACAATACGTATTCCAAGGAAAGCCAGCTTACTAGAAGACAAGCTCTGGAGATCTATCTTTATGCCTCATGAGCAGTCCCTCAACCCAAAAGAGGGTCACAAGATATTCAGTGACTGGGGCTAACCTGCTGCAACTTGTTTACATCCCCCTCCAACACCAAGTGCAGAAGCAACTTCACTCTAATTCCTCACAGGGAGCTCTCATCTGTCAGTGGCTCCCTGTCTTCCATTATGCTTTCCCCAATTCCCTTAATTTCCAAATGCCTACAGAAAGATGCAACTTGCAAATTAGAGGTAATTCTCATTATCCCATTTTGACCCAGGTAGATAAGCCTTATCTGAGGAAGCCCCCATGGCATCTAGATCAACAACAGGATTTTCTATCTCATCCATCCAGGTAGCCGCACCAAGACCTCCCCAACCTCAGGCTGACTGCATGGTTTCTCCAATCCTGGTAATGGCCAACCATCCTCCGTTCTCAAAAGAGGTGACTGACATATTGCCTGCCTCTCAAAATAATCCAATGAAAAAGCCTGTAAGTGTAAATAGAAGCATTTATCTATTTGAGCCACAGATAAAGGATTGACTCCATATTTGGCTTTCATTTATGATACAGTACAGTTTCAACCTCACTTTACAATGCAGGCTGTAGTTATTCCACAATCAAGAGTTGGTTGGTTTCCTTTTCAAACCTTTACAATGGATTCCAAAACAGATCTCTAGCTGCACATAAACCCTGCAAGGTCTTCCTCAAAGGTGTATTTATTCCCTGACCTCCAATAAAAGCACTTTTTTTAATAGCTGGATTGATCCAACAAGTGGCTCTGTACTCCACAATTGTATTTGATAGACTCAGGAAAAGGATTCAGCATTATGGTAAGTATATAATTAATGAATATTTTAGACAGTGGAGTTTCTGATCATGCTGCAGTGTAACACATATCATCATCATCAACCCCCTTTTTCTACATGAGGTCAGTGTGTCTCTTCAACTATCACCACTTCTCTTGATTCAGTACCACTCTACTACCTTCTTTGACAGTCATTTCTGACTGTCACAGGTGTTCCCGCATATAATCCATCCATCATTTGGCTGGACATCCTCATTTCATCTTGCCTTCTTCCTGTCTCTCCCAAATCTTTTTCACCAAATTGTCTTCTGCTTTCCTGCATATGTGATTGAACCACCGTTATCTATTCTCCTTGATTTTCTCTACAATCAGGACTGTTTTGATTTCGGCTCTGATGTCCTCATTTCTTCTCTGTGTCTCAGTGTGCATCTTACCACCTCATCTCAGACACTTCATGTTCATCACCTCAGTCTTCGTCAGCTGCTGTGCCTTCACTGCCCAGATGTCTGTGCCATACAAAACCACTGATCTTACTGTTCTGCTTCTTTGACATTCTTCTGCCACACATTTTCTCTAATACTCTGTGCCAGTTGCATGCAGCACCTCTGATTCTAACTTTGACTTCCTCATTCAGAATTCCTTTCTCATCAGCACCCCTCCCAGATATTTGAAGCTGCTAATCTGTTCCACTGTTACCTTCTATTGCAATTTTCAGCTTTTTTTGATTTCCTCCATTTGCTGCCAGGAACTGTGTTGTCCGTACTCAAGCTTAATTCCATGTGCTTTCAGTTTTGCATTCCAGTCCCCTATCACTTCCTGCAGTTCTTGTTCAGAGTCTGCATTCAGCAGTTTTGTTAATGTATCCCCTCTGATCTGTTCACTAATATAGTCCATCACCAGTATGAACAGCAGTGGACTCAGAGCTGAACCCTGATGCACATCTTCTCCCACTCAGAACTCTTTTGTGAATCCAAACATTGTTCTTGTGTCATTGGATCCTTTATGTAGCATGCACTAATTCTACCAATGTTTGTGGGACTTTAAACTGTTGCGGGACTGTCCAAGACAGCTTTCTTGGAACCTTATAATATGCTTTCTCCAAGTCTAAGAAAGCCCAGGTGGACTCTTTCCTCATCTCCAGCTTCTTCTCCACTATCTGTCTCATTGTAAACATTGGGTCAGTTATGCTACATCCTCATCCTCATCTGAACTGCTCAACTCCCATCTTACATTCTTCTACTCTGTGTACAAATGTATCTGTCACCCTTTCCTGAATTTTCATGCAGTATAACAGGCTTGGATTCAGTACCTCTGAATTTCCCACATTTGTGAATATATATATATATATATATATATATATATATATATATATATATATATATTATTTATATTTATTTATTTATTTATTTTACATTTGTTTACCGGGAAAGTCCGACTGGGCATGGATCCCATTTTCAGCAAAGGCCTGGATAGAAAAGCTCCACAAAGATGAGTACATTAAACACAGTAAAATGCAATGTACATGTTAACAAAGTACAGAATAGTGCCAAAAGTCAATGAGGTGAATACAATAAGATCTATACACATGTTTATAAAGTACAGAACAATGTTGAAAAATTGATAAGGTACAGTTTCAGGGTCAAGAAAGGAGCAAAAAGTAAGTACTATGTGTACTATAAGGAGCATAGTGTGTAACAAACAGTTCAGCTGAAAGGACATTTTGTTCAGCCATTTGGTTGCCTTCATTTATTGCTAGTGAACATACATTGGTTGAGTAAGAGTAAGTAAAGGAGATATGGGAGGTTTCGTAGAGGGTTAAAGTATGATATGATATGCTGTGATCTAATTAAAGAAGCTACCCAGGGTCAGAACAGTTACACAGCCAAGAAGTACGTAAATAGGACCAGAGAAGTTTTTTGAACTTGTTTTTGTTTGCGGAGGACCTAATCTCTGTGGGGATGGTATTCCATGTTTTTGCAACAGAAATGGAAAACAAGGAGTCCCCTGAGCTATTGTTGCTTTTACCTGTGTCAGCCAGTGCTTTATTGGTGGAGCTTAACAGGCATTTGTTGGAGTAGATATTAAGTAGGGCGTGAAGAGCAGGAACTGTATCTGGATAATATAGAATTTGGTGGGCTATATTAAGTTGGTTATACATGACCAGGTTGGGTAATTCTAGCCAGGCTAGTTTGATTGCTATACAGTGATGTGTCCTGGAGGGTGTCAGTAGCAAGTAAAATAACAACCACCACTTCGACCAACAAAAGAAATAGGATGAAAGATGGGTAACCGATCAACAAACTCAGATATAAAGCTCCAAACAAAATAGCGTAGTGACTTTTATTAAACGCTTTCGTCAAATGACTTCATCAGAAAACTCTTACAAAGTGCAAGTACACAATAAATACTTCAGCAAAAGGCAATTATTCCATAATACAATAATTCAATAACCTAATTAAAAACTAATTAAATAACATGATTATTTAAAAAACTACAATTACCTCTAAGTAAAAAAACACATAGCAGCATCCTTATTAATACACAATCTACGATCCTGCAGAAAGCATTTAATATTAATTGCATCATTTAAACCCGGGGGTTTGTCTGCCCTTAATTTGATTTGCCACAGGGTCTCCCTCTGTTCAATATAATTTTTAAGGTCACCACCCCTTAAGTCCAAATTGCAAACCTCAAGGACAGAGAATAAAAATTTCTTAAAATTATGACATTCCTTGGAATGCTTGTATAAAGCATTGGTCTCGTCGTGCTTCTTGATGCAATATAGGTGTTCACGAATACGGGTCTTTAAACTTCTGGTTGTCATTCCTACATAAAACCTGGGGCAGGTAATACAAGTACCAATATACACTACCCCTTTTGTGTTACAATCGGCATGTTTTAGAACCTCCAGCGTTTTGTCAAAGGTATCCACTGCTATGTAAGGACCTACTGCTATAAATCTACACATGTTACAATTATTACATTTAAACATACCTTTCCTACTGCCTGTGGATTGACATGTGTCTACAAAATTCTTCTCATGATATTCTAAAGCCTTTTTAAAATTATAACTGTTTCTAAAAGTAAATCTCGGTTTAACTCCCAAAATATTAGTCATATCCAAATTACCTTGTATAATCTTCCAGTTATTTTCTATTGCCGCCTAATGTCTGGGCTATTTATGCTAAGATCGAGTGAACATACCAACTCATTGTTCCGTAAATCGTTCCCATTCTTTTGAACAAAGAAAGAAACATCTTTAAAATCAACCATATTTAAAATTGCTTGGTACTGTGTAAATCTTTTATTCTCAATCTCATACACAATATTGTTCAATAATGATTCATCATAGCCCCTATCAATAAAAAGCTTAATAATGAATCCAAATTCTGAGATAAGATCACAATTCCTAGACGTCATCCGACAAGCCCTGACTAGTTGTCCTTTGGGAATGTTTCTAATTGTATATTTACAGTGCCCACTTCTGTAATGAAGGTAACTGTTTGTGAAAGTGTTTTTTCGATATATACGACTGTGGAACCTGTGTTCAATAATGTCCCACCATAGTTGTATATCCAAAAAATTAACCAGTAGACCACTGTCACCAATGGTGAATTTCAAAAACTCAACTGTGGAGTTTATTTCGGTGACAAAAGAATTAACCGTGTCCTTGTTCCCCTCCAAAATAAAAATCAGATCGTCCATGAAATGACAATAGAATGAAATATGAAAAGTATTTCTTATTTTATCTAAATATTCCCTTTCCCACCAGGTCATAACTAAATTAGCATATGCCGGTGCTGTGGGGGAACCCATTGCCACCCCTCGTTTTTGCTTAAAAAAGTTTCACCAAATAAGAAAAAATTGTTGTGCAATACAATGTCCAGTAGTCTACAAATTATATTTGATTGATTTTAAAGATGTTTCTTTCTTTGTTCAAAAGAATGGGAACGATTTACGGAACAATGAGTTGGTATGTTCACTCGATCTTAGCATAAATAGCCCAGACATTAGACGCTTAATAGAAAATAACTGGAAGATTATACAAGGTAATTTGGATATGACTAATATTTTGGGAGTTAAACCGAGATTTACTTTTAGAAACAGTTATAATTTTAAAAAGGCTTTAGAATATCATGAGAAGAATTTTGTAGACACATGTCAATCCACAGGCAGTAGGAAAGGTATGTTTAAATGTAATAATTGTAACATGTGTAGATTTATAGCAGTAGGTCCTTACATAGCAGTGGATACCTTTGACAAAACGCTGGAGGTTCCAAAACATGCCGATTGTAACACAAAAGGGGTAGTGTATATTGGTACTTGTATTACCTGCCCCAGGTTTTATGTAGGAATGACAACCAGAAGTTTAAAGACCCATATTCGTGAACACCTATATTGCATCAAGAAGCACGACGAGACCAATGCTTTATACAAGCATTCCAGGGAATGTCATAATTTTAAGAAATTTTTATTCTCTGTCCTTGAGGTTTGCAATTTGGACTTAAGGGGTGGTGACCTTAAAAATTATATTGAACAGAGGGAGACCCTGTGGCAAATCAAATTAAGGGCAGACAAACCCCCGGGTTTAAATGATGCAATTAATATTAAATGCTTTCTGCAGGATCGTAGATTGTGTATTAATAAGGATGCTGCTATGTGTTTTTTTACTTAGAGGTAATTGTAGTTTTTTAAATAATCATGTTATTTAATTAGTTTTTAATTAGGTTATTGAATTATTGTATTATGGAATAATTGCCTTTTGCTGAAGTATTTATTGTGTACTTGCACTTTGTAAGAGTTTTCTGATGAAGTCATTTGACGAAAGCATTTAATAAAAGTCACTACGCTATTTTGTTTGGAGCTTTATATCTGAGTTTGTTGATCGGTTACCCATCTTTCATCCTATTTCTTTTGTTGGTGTCAGTAGCAAACCAAGCTATTTTATTGTAGCAAGTGTTTAGTTTGTTAAGATCTGCTTTATTTAGGTTGATGAGTATGGTGGAGGCATACAAAAGCATGGGTAGTAGGTGGGTTCTAGCGATAGTAGCTTTACTGTCATTGGTGAGGTACTTTTTACATCTATATAGGGTTCCAAGTGTTTTGTAGACTTTCTTTATTGTCTGTGCAATGTGCGCATCAAATTTCATGTCGGGATCTATGCTAACACCTAGAAGTTTGGTATGTTGGACTGGTGTGATAGGGGTGTTATTAGCTGATAATATAGTGAAAAGTGGTATGGGGTCTAAGGCTTTGTTGGGATAGAATATCATTAGCTGTGTATTTTTGGAATTAAATATCAATTTAGAGTTGGCTAACCAGGTTTCAACTGTGGTAAAGGACTTGTGTCAATTCCTGGAAATTGAGTGTTGGGGCAGAGCAGATTAGAGTGGAGTCATCGGCATACTGGACTAGGGTGGCATGGTGGGAAGCTTTGTGGATTTGGTTGGTGAATATGTTGAAAAGAAGAGGTCCGAGAATAGATCCTTGGTGGAAACTGAGGGTGACAGGTAGGAGGGAAGATAACGAGTTTTGCCGTTTTATTGCTTGTTGACAGTTGGACAGATAGTCATGAAACCAAGATAGAGTGAATTGACTGAGACTGAGATCAGAAAGAGCAGATAGGAGTTTGGGGTGGGAGACAATATCGAAGGGCTTAGAGAGATCTAGAAATATAGTGTATACTAGGTTACCTTAGTTCCGATGTTGGTTAAGTATGTTGGTAAAGCTAATAAGGGCTGCGGTACTGTTGTGATGTGGGCGGAATCCATGCTGGGTGTTGGTTAGTAGTTTATTAGTGAGGAGATAGTGCATTATTTGAGAATGTATACATTTTTTGAGGATTTTTGATAAGGGGAAAAGAATGGCAATTGGACAATAATTAGGTAGTTGCACAGTTACCTCCTTTGTGGAGTGGTATTATATGCAAAATTTTCCACAGGGAAGGAATGTGTTGTTCTGACAGAGAGTGATTTATGAGTATTGAGACTGGATAAGAGATGGCTTTGGCAGCAATCTTTAGATATTCTGCAGGTAATTTGTTGGCAGCCAGTGTAGTGGGTTTAAGGCTATTCAGATATTTATAGATTGTGCTAGTTGGGACTGGTTGTAAGGAGAAGAGGTTTTGGTCTGTTGATATGGAAAATAGGTTTGGATGTGAAATATTATTGCTGATGGCTAGGGTGGACTTGGTGAAGTATTTGTTGAACTGGGTGGCAATATTATTGGTGGTGGTATCAATGTTAGGGGGTGGAGTACTGGTCTTACCTGGTTGTAAGATTTTATTAATGGCAGCCCAGATTTTTTGTGGATTATTTTTGTGTTTGGTTTGAATGCCTACATAGTGGTTCTTTTTGTCTGTCATAATTTGTTTTTTGGCTTTGTTCCATTGTTCCTGATATGCCTGTCTATTAGCTTGGGTTTTGTTTTGATGCCATGAGTCCCAGGTGCTTTGTCTCTTTGTTTTTGCAGAAAACGGTTTCTCTGGTCAGCTAAGGGGCATAGTTGGATTTAGTTCTGACTGTTCTGATAGGGGCAAGATGATTTAGAATGTTTAGGAAAGTGTTATTAAAGTATTCTATGGCATTATCCAAGGGAAGAGATGTGAGAGGCTCCAGTTGCATTGATTAAGTGTGGATATGCAGTCATGGGTTTTGAAATTCTTTGTGTGCTGGACTTGTTGGAGAGTGGGGGATTTTAATGGACTCACTTGGTGCCTGATTGTAAAGGTGAGGTGGTCACTGAGGGTGTCTGGGAGAGAGCCTGAGAGGTAGGAGTGAGATGGTCTGTTAGTAAGGATCCAGTCTAGGATATACTCCTTTTTTTCATGTTTTATCTACTCATGTTGTGGTTTTGATTAATTGAGTGAATCCATTTAGGTTAATGTGGTTAGTGGGGTGGGGTAATTTACAGAAGGACCAGTCGATATTAACGTCACCTAGTATGATTGTTTCTTGGGAATGTTTTTAGGATGCCTAATCAAAAATTGATTCTATTGTATTAATATTGTTGCCGGGGGGTATATAGGTACCAATTATAAGTATTTTTTGTTGTTGTTGATTTTCAGCTTGGTGAACATAGTTTCAATATTATTGAACTTGAGTTGTTCATTAACTTATATTTCAGTGACGAGGTTGTTTTTGAAGAGGAGGGCAATGCCTTCACATCTTTTAGATATCCTGTCTTGTCTAAGAACATTGTAACCAGGTGGAACAAAGTCATTATTATTATTATTTAGTGGTTTTAACCAGGTTGCTATGAGAAGGACTATGTTGGGGGTGTAGAGGTCCAGGGTAGTGTGTAGCTCTGGTATTTTATTCATTATGCTCCTTATGTTTATATTGAGTATAAGGAGATCTGTCGCTTTCCTGGGTGAGGCTAAAATGTTATTTGTTTGATAGCAAGGCAGGTTGTTGTTGTTACTTGTGCCAGGGTTTGGGTGCACATCTCCACTAAATATGATTCGGGATCCTATTTGGATTATGTTTTTTAGGTATTTGATTATGGATGTGTTGTATTTGGAGGAAATGTGGTTGTTTAGTTGGTGAGGGGATACTTTAATGTCGCTAAGTCAAGATTTGAGATGTTATAGATGGAAGGTGATATTACCAGAAGGAGTGGTCTGTCTTGTGTGTGTGTGTTGGGCAGGTAGGGGATTTAGTTGGAAATTTTGAGTTGTTAATGTGGTGATAGGAGGTTAAGTGTGAGGTGATGGTGAGGCTTATTATTAATATAAAGGTTAGGGGCCACATTTTACTCTGATAAAGTGTTGATGTATTGTTGTAAGTTTTGGTTGCTATCTTTACAGGAGTGAGAAGGGATTTAGGTGTGGAATAGCCCATTTGTTTTTGTACAGTAGCACTAGAATGCTTATTCTCCAGTCATCTGGGGTATCTTTTCTCTCCTACCATGAGGAGTACCCTCAAGAGTCATTTCTCCTCATCCCAACCAACACCTTGGTCATCTCTGTCATGATTTTGTCTGAGCTTACTATTTTCCTTGGCTTCATTTTCCTTGATTGTGTAATACATATGTAGGAAACAGATAGGGGAGAACCACTGCAAAACAAAGTGACTGAATTTTCACTGAGGATTCTCAGACTTCACATTATTTCCCACTACTTCCATTCTAAATAAAAGTGACTGTGATCTGACAAGACAGACTAGGGCATTGTAATTTTATCAGCTGGGTCTTAATGGTGTGTTATGGGCAAGAAGTAGCTTTCCAAGAAGCTAAGATCACGTCAGTATATTTGATCCCACGAGGACATTCAGGTTTAGAACTAATTAAACATAGTAGCAAGGAGTTATTGCACTGCTGGCAGAGTTGGAATGCGTAGAACTTCATGGCAAACTAATATGTATATATATTTTTAGTTCATAGGTTCACAGGTAGGTACTAGGCTACTGGCCCTAGGGCCTATACAAGCCTAGCCAAAAATGTACCCTGGCTTTCGCCACCCAAGAAAATTATTTTCCTGTGCCCCTGTCAAGCAGAACCACAGAAGTGATCCCCGGGGTGAATTTCCTATTACCCATCCAATCATCAAGATTTTTCTTGAAGAGTGCTAATGAGGAGCTCTGTCTGACATAGATAGGTAGTCTGTTCCAGAGTATGGGAAGTCTCTGGGACAGGAATCTATCCCTCCAGCATGTTCTGTTTATTGTGGTGCCAAGGTTTAAGTCCCTAGAGCGTGTAGCTCAGAGGGATTGGGATTTCTTTAAGTGGAGCATGTCCAACAGCTCTGGGTTTGACATAGCTTTGTATGTTAGGCAGAGATCGCCTCTGAGTAGGCAATATGCGACGGAGTAAAGTTGGAGTTTTTTGAGACGGTTCATGAAGGCATCTGTTTGAGGCCAGTAATCCTCTTTGTGAGGTATTTTTGCAGCCTTTCCAGTTGTTGTAGATGTCTTGTGAGATACATACCAAAAGGGGCATTGTACTCTATAATGGGTCTAATGAGTGATGAGTAGAGGGGAACAATGACCTCTTTTTTTCTGGATGAGAAACCTTTTGTGATGAGGTATGCCATGTAGAAGGATTTCCTGACCACTTTGGCAATGTGATTATCAAAGGAGAGACTACTGTCCACCTGTGTCCCAAGGTCTCTTATCACACTTTCGGTGTTAAGTAGACTACAGCCTATGTGGTAGTTCATGGGTACAGAATTTTTACCAAAGGGGATGACAATACACTTTTTGGCATTGAGCTTGAGACCATGTCTTTGACACCAGGCATATGTCTCAGTGAGGCCCTTTTGTAGGATGTCCACATTGTTAGGAGTTTCAATTATAGCTCCTAGTTTGCAGTCATCTGCAAATTTAGTTAGCCAAAGACCTTCTGTGTTAGCCTGTACTTCAGAGAAGTAGATACCAAACAGGAGAGGACCCAGGACTGAACCCTGTGGTACTCCACTTGTCACTGGTCTGAAGTCTGATTTGGAGTCTGCTACTTTCACAGTGTGGGTTCTTTCAGTAAGCCAGTTGGCAACAAATCTTGTGACATAGGGATTTATACCTAGTTTAGTGAGTTTATCTATAATTCCAGAGTGGGGGGATGATGTTGAACACCTTGGCGAGATCTAGATAGGCTGTGTGAACCACCTTACCCTCATCCATGGCCTTGGTGACTACTTCGAAGAAGTCTAACAGGTTTAGGAGACATGATCTGCCTTTTACAAACCCAAACTGTGTGGGGTCCAGGATATGAAGATCTCCAATGTCTTTGTTTATGAGTTCCATGATGATACGTTCCATGGCCTTGCAGACGAGGCTCGTCAGGCTAATGGGGCGGTAGTTCCCAGGGTCTGTTGTGCCCCCCCCTTTGTGGAGTGGGATAACTGTCACGGTGCACCATTCAATGGGCACAAAGCCTGAGGTGAGGCTATGATTGAACATGGTACTTAGGTGGGGGTGCCAGTTTTTATTTATTTTATTTTACATTTGTTAACCGGGCTAGTCCAACTGGATACTTGTCCATTTTCAGTGGAGGCCCGAGGAGAAAAGCTCCACTATCTACTACATGATAACACAAAGTTCATACAAAATACATAAGGCATTTAAGCAAAAATACACAAGGCATTTAAACCACAATATGAGGATGTACAGAAAAAGGTAATAGGGAGATAAAGACGTTACTTAAGTACTGGTACGCATAATATGAGACAGCATTAATTAAGTTGTTTAAAAGTTAGTAATAGAATTTTGAGACAAGTATAGTTTATAGGTAAGAGAGCAACCAGAGCAACTACAGTTCATTCTGTAGTTCATGTAGAAGGCAGCCTGGGATGTTGTCAGGTCCCATGGATGCTGTGTTCTTGGCTTTGGAGAGTGAAGTTTTTACCTGTGCAGCTGTGATTACAGGAACTTTGCATTCTTCCGGTATAAAGATGGGCCCTTTAGGGGGTGAGAGGGGAGTAAAGTTAGCACTGAACCTATCTGCCAGGATGTTGGCAATATCAGTTGGTTCTGTATATTTAGTGTCATTGTGCTGTAACTCAGAGCAGATATGAGTGTTGCCATTGAGATTTTTAACATAGCTATAGAATGTTTTGTGGTTGTCTTTAGAATCAGTGGCAATTTTGTTTTCATAACTAGCTTTGGAAGATTTTATGAGGGATCTCAGCTTCTTACTGAGGCTGACCAGGGAGTTCCTCCAATCGTGGGATTTTACTCTTTTTTGCAACAGTTTCTTTCTTCCGTTGTAGAGTTTGCTTATGGCAGAAGACCACCAGATTTGCTTCCTTTTTTTGGAGGATAGCATCTTGGTTCTGTTAGGGATAGCACGATCCATGCACTCGTGTAAGTGCTTATAAAGTGCATTTGTGTAGGATTCAGCAGTCGTACCTCTATTGTCCATCTGCATGGGTTTCATGAAGTTTGCCACTTCTGTGTTAAGAAGTGTGAAGTTGGCTTTGGAGACATTTTTTTACGGTTGTTTTCCTAATGGGGGGGTGGGAGCGGGATGTCTAGGGTGATTAGCTTGTGGTCGGATCTGACCAATGAGGAGCTGACCTCTGGTGTGGAACACCGGTCAACCATGTTGGTGATGACCAGGTCTAGGATATTACTGCCTCTGGTGGGGGTGTGGATAAGTTGATCCAAAGCGTTGGAATTGATGATTTCCAGAAAACGTTGAGCAAAAGAGTTGGTACACGAGTAGTTTTCCCAGTTAATGGTAGGGTAGTTGAAATCACCCATTATTAGAGTGTTGGGTTGTACCTTAATATTTTCCAGTGTATCAAGAAAAGAGGAGTGGGAATCCTGGGGCATGGTGGAGGGTCTGTAGCAAGCTACAATCTGGATTGCGGTTTTGCCCAGAGTTAGTTGAACTTGGATAATCTCGGATGCATTATGCTGAGCAACTAGCTTGAAGGTGTGGATATCCTTAATGAATATGGACACGCCTCCACCTTTAGTGTTTCGGTCCGGGTTTGGTGGCCGAAAGGTGTGGTATGAATTATAGCCTGGTAATGCAGGGGTGCTCTCTGGAGCTTTGAACCAGGTCTCTGTCACTGCACAGATGTCAATGTTCTCCATTTTAAGGAGTGCCTCGAGTGAGTGCATTTTGAGGTTTAGACTTCTAGCATTGAGTAGCATTACCCTCAGATTTTGCTTGCTTGTACCTGTTACGGTGGTGAATTTGTCATTTGAACCTTGCCTAAAAAAGGCACTATAGGGGTGGCAAGAGCCTTTGCCAGTATCCGGAATCCCAAGGGCGACAGGTGCAGGCCATCTCTGGCAGACAGATACTGGATTCCCTTAGAATGACACCAGAAGCTTAGCCAATTGTTAAAGTCAATCATTTTGTCCTTGTACTGTGGTGTCATTCTGGGTGATGGCAGGATGCTTCTTTTTTCTGCCCATAATGGTAAACTAAAGCAAGAACCAGGCTAGAAAAACTAGAGATGGAAAAGATAGGAAAAGTTATTTTTTTCATGTTTGATGATGACTACATGGCTAGAAGGGAACAACTTCAAAAGATTATTCAGGTCATTCTGAATATTTTCAATGCATTTAGTTGTGCCTTTAGGTCTTGAATGTAATGAATAAAAGACAGTGGTAGTACAACCCTTTGACCTCAAAGGTGGCAAAGAGCCAGAGGGATCAAATAATCCCGCTTGGCTTTTCAAGATGAGATTAGTCCACATCCATGAATCCCCCCAAAGAAGGCATTTCAGGCATCTAGTAGGACTGTACCATGGAAGAAGTGGAAACGCTTTTGGAAGGGGAAAGGAAGACTACCTGTAGGAAAAACAAAGCTTAGTTACACAGCTCGGGACTCAAGCTTCCTGGCTGCAAAATGAAGGAATAACATTGTCAAAGGAGCAATGTACAGTGTAATGATACAGTATTAGAAGTACTAGGAAATGTCTCAAAGCATGGAAAACAGAAGCAAATTATTCATAAGTGTTACCTTACTATGGCTATACAGCGGTGGCAGGAAGATAGTTCATGTTGGAGTTGTGGAAATCCACAAGCAAATATATTTGTTTTTGGGACTAAGAGCTTGACTTAGGTGAAAGCAGTCAGTGCACGTGTGGAATAAGTAATATTTTTAGTAAGGAATCAGAATTTACTAGTGACGTGCATTTTGGTGTATAAAGGAGGAACGATTTATGGTGTTCCATAATAAATTAAATTTAGATTACTCCTTTCAGTTGGTACAAAGGCAATGTGTGTGAAAGAGTGGAGAAAAAAAAAAAACACAAGCATACTTAAAACAGAGATCAGATTGTGTAAGATTTGTGGGAAAAATATCTTCTCTTTGAAATGCAAGGGTTTTCAAAGGCAGCTGTAAAAGACAGGCAATAAATGAGCAAATATTTTGCTGTTTCACTGGATAATGAATGTATTGTCATCTAAATCAATGAACGTGTCATTAGTCCTGTCACATAAGAGGAAAGTTTTTTATACATCATTAGTGCAGAATGTTTATTAACCTAATGTAAATGTATAAATAGTTATGAGTTGTCGAGTTTTTTTTTAATTTTCTGCATCTGTTTACAGTTTTAAAGTTCTGTGAAATTTTAAATAAAAATATTTAAAACAGAACAAATTACCACCAACAAATATTAATTCTCTTGTCTGTTGTATCAACCATGTGTATTAGAATCCTACCCAGTTCGGCTTTGTTAAGGGCAGATCCTGCCTCTTAAACCTGGTTGATTTCTTTGAAACAGTCACCAAGGCCATTGACGAGGGGAAGGTGGTCCACACAGCCTACCTGGACCTTGCAAAAGCCTTCGATACAATACCCCACTCGGGCATTATAGATAAGCTCACCAGCTTAAATATAAACCCCTATGTCACTAGATGGGTTGCAAACTGGCTCAAGGACAGAACACACATGGATAGAATTGCTGGAGCCATGTCAGACTCCAAACCAGTTACAAGTGGCGTCCCACAAGGCTCAGTCCTGAGACCTCTCTTGTTCAGTATATATTTCTCGGAGATACAGGCCAACACGGAAGGACTGTGGCTGACCAAGTTCACAGATGACTGCAAACTGGGCGCCATAATCGACTCTCCAGCCGACACAAGCATCCTCCAAAAGGGCCTCATAGAAACAGACAACTGGTGCCAGAGCCATGGTCTCAAGCTAAACGCCAAAAAGTGTATAGTCATCCCCTTTGGCAAAAACAAAGTGCCCACAAATTACCACATAGGTGGTAATCCATTAAGTACAGAAGAAGTAATTAGGGACCTGGGGACCCAAGTTGATAGCAATCTCTCATTTGACAACCACGTGGCCAAAGTGGTTAGAAAAACATTTCATATAGCCCACCTAATCATGAAGGGATTCACATCTAGATCAGGGGAGGTCATCGTGCCTCTTTACTCATCCCTCATCAGGCCGATAATTGAGTACAATGCCCCTTCTGGGATGTACCTTACCAGACACCTGCAGCAACTGGAAAGACCCCAAAAGTACCTCACCAAGAGGATCAAAGGGCTCAAACAGATGCCATATGCTGCCCGGTTAAAGAAACTCCAGCTCTACTCAGTGGCATACCGCCTGTTCAGAGGCGATCTGTGCCTGACGTATAAAGCCATGTCCAACCCGGAATTAATGGACATGCTGCACCTCAGAAAATCCAAATCCTATCGAGCTACACGCTCGAGAGACTTGAACCTCAGCACTGAAATAAACAGGACATGCTGGAGGGACAGATTCATAACCCAGAGGCTCCCTTCACTCTGGAATAAAATCCCAGTCCAGGTTAGGCAGAGTTCCTCATTGACTCTCTTCAAGAGGAATCTTGATGAGTGGATGGGAGATCGTAGGTTTACCCCGGGTATCACTTCTGTGTCACTGTTAGACAGAGGCACAGTATACTAACCTCAAAAAAGGGCATAGCAAAATTAATTTAAAATGGGTGGCGAAAGCCAAACACATTCTGGCTAGGCTTATAAATGCCCTAGGGCAGATAGCCTAGTATGTACCTATGAACCTATCTCATACCAGAATCTGTAACTGATATTGCTACAGCTAACAAATCTGTAAATCAAACACCTGTTGTAATACTTCTATACACATATGTGTATATATATATATATATATATATATATATATATATATATATACACAGAGAGAGAGAGAAACATATTTCATTGTTCTGAATTAAAATTAAGTTGTTTTAACTGTGTGTGTGTTATACTGCAGTCAAGATCTTAGTTGAAAAGGGTCTGTGAACCAAGCAATTTACCGAGTTAACAAAGTTTAAAATAAATAAGTACAGCTTGTTCCACTATCTTGGTATCAAATAGAGCTCCCTGCCTAGTACAATTACAATGAAAACATGAGGCAACATTCAACCTCCCTTCTTTCCTACGCTAGGGTCATTTGATGTCCTTGCTTTCCACCCCAACAGCAGGTGCTGCCTACATGACAACATAGTGGTGATACCCTCCATAACATGAAAGCCACTGATGTCAGCTGTATCCCACCTGTGCGTCCTACTGACAAGAGTCCACTGTCACCCCCTCTATAGTCAGTTATCTGTGTTAGCAGTTGCCCTCCCTTCTGCCATTGGTCAGATTCTGTGCATCCCTCTGAGTGACAGATTCCCCTCATTCTATCTCACCCTTTCAGTCAGTGACTGATATCCTGGCCTTTACCCCAAACATTTTTTTTACATTTTGAAACTTAGAACATACCATCCAGTTATTCTTTTTGTCCCCTGGAAGGCATGTAGCTTATCTGACAAGAGTTTTTTATTTAATTTTACATTATTATTTTTTTTAAATAAAAGATGCACTTTAACAAGCAAAAGTCTTGCTAGATCACCTTCCTTCATACAGCCTATCATAATCAATGCCACTCCAACATCTCCCCTTTTCTCGGGGATTTATGGTTCCACTTTATGCCTTCACTGAACTTGATAAGAATCAGTGGGCTTCCACCCCTCCCCCACATACACACACTCCTAGCCTGTCATGATTGGAAAGTACTGTCAACTCTTTTACCCAGCATGACATAGATGGAGATATTACCCACTTCATATACTACCTGGAAGTCAGCAATTGTTGCTTTTACCCTAAGCAGCCAATGTGATAACTGTTTCACCACCCTACCCTACCCCTCTTTCACCTACATACTTCAGTCTCCCAAGTCCTGGTATGATATGGCATACCAGATACCCAAACTATAGTTATAGTGCGTTTAAGGGTTGATGTAGGGGGCTGGGGGTTGATGTGATTGTTAAGGTGTCTGCCTCACAGACACAAGGTGCAGGGTTTGATTCTCACCTTTGGAAGATAAATTGGCTAGGCTTAAAATGGGCCATGAGGGCAGCTAGCCTAATACTTACCTATGAGCCTAATAAATGTGGTTCAGTAGCACACTGTAGAGTGTAAGTAACTGCTTCAGCAGTATTTTGCCAAAGCTAAATGAGTAAGATTTCACATGATGTCTTATTTACATACATGTTATTGAAATGAAGTCAGAGCTCTGATAGAAAGATTTGTCCTACAAGCTGCAAATCATGTATTACATGATTGTATATAAAAATTATGCTTAGCAAGCTCTGATATACAGTTAGAGCCCAGACTACTATGAGTACTGAAATACTAACCCCTCTGCAACTATCCAGATGAGTCAGGAGCATCAAAAATCAGTCCAGTTGTGAGGAAGCCATATTTCAGCACACTGTTCAGAACTATGGTCCTAGCCCAGTAAGCTCTGGTAGCAGTCCTGAAGCTCAAGCCTCACCTTGTGAAATGGAGCATTCATGTGAAATATACATGAACAAACTAGGGTGGAAACCCATTCTTACATCCGCTGCAGGAAATCAGTCTTTGCTTGTGGGAATTTTAAACCATCTGGAGCATTTCCTGGTAGCAGTCCAAATCCTGCATCCATTACAGGAAAACAGTATATGCTTGTGAGAATGTGCAGCCATCTGGGCATTTTCTGGTAGTAGTCCAAATCCTGGGGCAATCATGTCATGATAAGACACACTGAGTTGCACATATTCCCTATAGGATCTTCAGTTTCATCAGGGAAGTATTCAAGCTATTTTCTAGAACTGATGAACCATGGAAGTTAATCAGTTTGTTTCATGCTAACTTACATCAGTTCTACGTTATGCACTTGAATTATGCACTGGTGCATGTTTAAAAGTGAACTGCTAACCTGGTAACTCAAAGAAGATAACTGACATGTTCATAGAAGGTTACAAGGCTGATTACCCTAGTACTGAGTACAAGCCCAGCCATAGTTATCCCAAGTTGTCCCAATTTTTCAGTGATTAGATGAGTGAAGTTTGCAGAGGTAAGGGTCTATGGAAGTTAATAACGACTTCCTCAGTCCAGGTGGGACATGGGCACCAAATCAGGAGTGAATTTGTGGTCATCCATCCATTGATATAGGCTGCATATAAAAGAGGGTCAGGGAGGGGCTCTGTTTCATGTGAACTGGAAGCTTGCTCCAGAGAAGTGGAAATCTCTGGGAGATGTATCTATCTCTCCAGCATGACCTGCTCATGTCAGAGGCTAGGTTAAGATCCTTGGAGCAAATAACCTAATGCAGTTTGATTTACAAATGTGTAGCATTTCCATCAGGGCCGGGTCAGTCACTGCCATGTAAGCCATGCACAGGTCACCCCGTAGCAACCTGTAGGAGACAGAATATGGTGACAGGGCTTTCAGTCTTTCCATGTAAGACTTGTTTTGTGTACCCTGTAATTTCTTGGTGAGAAACTGCTGTTGCCTCTCCAGTTGTTGCAGGTCTAGTGAAATACATGCAAAAGGGAGCACTGTACTCAGAGTATAATGGAATTATAACATCCTTAGATCTAGATGCAATGCATTTACTTATAAGATGTGGCACATACAATAATTTCCTTACTACTGTGGATACATGAAGTTCAGGTTGCTGTCTACCTGAGTACCCAGATCAAGTATCACTGGGTCTACACTTAGGGGGTATTGTCTATAACGTAATTAGCAGGCATGTCAGCATTCCCAAAGGGAATAATAATGCATTTTTTTGCATTTAGCTTTAATCCGTGGTTTTGCCACCAATCATTCATTGGTGTTAACCCTGTCTGCAATATATTAATGTTGGGGGACTCAATGATTGATCCCAATTTGCAATTGTCAGTGAACTTGGCAAGCCACAGGCTGTCCAAGTTTGCCTGGAATTCTGAGAAATAAATTCTGAACAGTAAGGGGCCCAGCACAGAACTCTGAGGTACGCCACTGGTGGCTGGTCTTTTGCTAGAGGTGAAGATACCCAGTTTGACAGTATGTGTCCTGTCGGTGAGCAAGTTGGCTATGCATCTGGTAATATAGAGGTTAATTCCCAAATGGGAGAGTTTCTGTGTAATAACCAAATGGGAGATTGTGTCAAATGCCCTGGCTAGGTCAGGATAGGTGGTATACACTGTCTTTCTCTCATCCAAGGCCTTGGTGACTTTCTCAAAGAATCAGCCATGTTTAATAGGCATGATCTAACGTTAATGCATCAGAACTGGGTTGGGTCCAGAGTTTGGATATTACTTATGGCGTTGTTAATAAGGTCTGTAATGATTCTTTCCATGGCCTTGCAGATGGGGTTTGTCAAGCTTATGGGCCTATAATTCTCAGGGTCAACTTGATGGTCCCCCTTTGTGCAGAGAGATTACTGTTGCTGTCCTCCATTCCATCAGAACATAGCCAGTTCACAGGCTGTGGTTAAACAGGGATCCAAGTGGTTCTGCTAGGTCATGTTTTAAGTTGTTTAAAAGGCAACCTGGGATGTTGTCTGGTCCCACTGATGCTATGTTTCTGGCCTTGGAGAGTGCCAAGATGACCTGCTCGATTGAGCTAATAGGCTGAGGAGCGGTGGCAGGTATACTTTTGGAGATGACTAGAGGGGACAGAGGGGTGAAGTTTGCTCAAAATCTGTCAGCTAGCAGGTTGTCTGCTACCTTTGGTTGAGTATGGGTAGTGCCATCCACAACCAGTTCAGCACATACCTGGGTATTTCCTTTTAGATTTTGGGTGTAGTTAAAGAATGTCTTGTAGTTATCCTTAGCTAGGGAGGCTATTTTTGCTTCATAATTAGCTTTGGAGTACTTGACAACATTTCTTTGTTTGTTTAAGCTAGAGGGGTTTCTTCTTCTGCTGAGCCATTTCCCTCTTTTCTTGGA